>NC_051394.1:49906963-49914463 GCF_015228065.2 Penaeus monodon
AATATACTAATATATAATAATATAAATATAATATATAATATATATACTATATAATATATATACACAATGTATTGCACACGCACCCACCAGCCCACACACACCACCACATACACCACACACCACACACACACACACACACATATCTACACACATATATACCACACATATATAAGTTAAAGATCTCTTCTCCTCTCTTCTCTCTCTCTACAATCTGCAGCTCTCTCTCTCTCATCATCTCTCTCTCTCTCTCTCTTTTCCACCAGTCATTTACATTCGGATTCTGAAAGAGACCGTAATCAGCTGCGAAAAAGTTATACCAAGCGACTCATACGAAATGCTGCACCTCATTCAACAGCATAAAATTCTTTGGCAATTCTAGCATCTGTTTGCACAGGTAACTTGTCAGGTGCCCAAATTGGTCCCTAGATGGCGCTGGATAACCTTTCGTTGGTGCCGCAGCAATGGGCGCTGGGGACGGAGTCTGCATTTGCCGTGTGACAATAGCTTCCGGCGCCATTTATAAATATGGATGTATGCATGTGTGTTGTGTGTGTGTGTGTGTGTGTGTGTGTGTGTGGTGGTGTGTTGTGTGTGTGGTGTGTGTGTGTGTGTGTTGTGGTGTGTGTGGGGTGTTTAAATATATAATATAATATATAATAAATATAATATATATATAATATATAATATCTTGTGTGTGTGTGGTGTGTGTTTTAAAATACATACATACATACATACACACCACACAAACACACACACACACACACACACATACACACCACACACACCACAAACACACACACACACACACACAACACACAATATATAATATATAATATAAAAATTATATAATAATATAATATTATATATATAATAATAAAATATATTACATTTGTGTGTGTGTGGTGTGTGTGGTGTGGGGTGTGAACAAGTATACAACACCACACACACAACAACACACAACACAAAACACACACACACACACACACAACACCACACCCACCACATATATATAAATATAATATATATATATAAAATATATATAGATATATATTATAGATAGATAGAAGAGAATAGATAAGATATATAGATATATAAATAATATAAAAATATATATATATATATAATATATATAAAATAATAAAGATATATAAAGATTATATATATATATATTATTATATATAATATATATAATAAATTTATATTAATAATATATATATATTATATATATATTATATATATATATATAATATATATAATAATATATATTGTGTGGGTGTGTGTGTGTGGTGGTTGTGGTGTGTGTGGGGGTGGTGCGTATATTATATATATTATATTATTATATATATATATATATGTATATATATATATAAAAATATCTCAATAATAAAATTAGATATATAAAAAAACAATATAAATTTTTTACCTTTTAAAAATATATCTATCTCTATATACTTATATACTCTCTCTATAATTTTATATATATAAATGAAAAATAGAGATATAAGAAATATAAATATATATATAAAGATATATAACCCAAAATAATAAATATATATATATATAAAAAATAGATATAGAAAAATAGAAAATATATAATATATAATAGACAATATAAATATAAATAATATAATATAATATATATAATAATATATATATATTATATATATATAAATATATATATATATACAACATAATATATATATATAATAATTATATAGTATAAATTTTATAAAATAAAAATATAAAATTATAATATAATAAATATATATAATATGTAATATATATTAAGTTGAATAAAAAAAAAAAAAAAAAAAAAATATATATAAAAATAATTATATAAAATATAATATAATATGTACACACACACAACAAAACACAATATAATATATGTGTGTTGTGTGTGGTAAATTTTAAATATAGATAATATAATATAAAAATATAATATATATATAAATTAATATAAATATATATATATTTATATATATATAAATATAAAATATATAAATAAATATATATATAATATATAATATATAAAATATATATATATATATATATTTATATACATATGTCACACCACACATATATACACATATAAAATATATATATATTAATATAAAATTATTTTATATATATAAATAATTTATTTTAAAATATAATAATAAAATATTTTATAATATAATATAGGTACACACCACAACACAATATATTTTAAAATATATGGGTGTGGGGTGTGTGTACATATATATATATAATATATATATATATATATATATATATATTATATATATATATATATATTTTTGTTTATATATATAATATATTATATATACATATATATATATATAATAATAGTAATATATATATATATATATATAATAATATATATAATATAATATTATATACATAGTCCACACACATATATACATACATATATTAAAATAAATATTATATAATTATATAAATATATAATAAAAATTATAAATATATATATATAATATATATAAATAATATGTAATAATATATATATGTGTGTGGGTGTGTGTATCTATATATATATATATATATATATAATATATATATATATAATATATAATATATATATATATATATATATATATATATATATATATAAATATATATATAATAATTGTAATATATATATACTATATATAGATATATAGATATATATATAAAGATATTAGAGAGATAGAGAGATTAAGATATATATATATATTGTAGAGATAGATATAAGAGTATATGATATATAATAATAGTTTATATAGATACATATATAATAGTATATAGATATATAGATATATATATTATAGAACATTATATAGATACATCTATATATATATATATATATATAGATATATAATCAGATATAGGATATTTATATATACATAGATATATTTTATAACATATATACATATATTATACATATATATATACATATTATTTATATATATTTATATTATATGTATATAAATATATATATATATATATATTAAATATATATTATATAATATATATATATATATATATTATATATATATATATATTATATATAGTTTATACATAATATAATATATAGTGTGGTGATGTGCGTTTAATTTGCTCCCCGTCTTTTTTTGTGGGTGAAAATCCGTGCACTAGAGTGTAAGTGCGGATTTAACCTATGTAAAGGACTCGAGCTGAAGAAATTTCCAATAAAGTAAGGAAAGAAATAACCGGAAAACACGCGAATATCCCAAAGGCGTTTTCTCCCCGAAGAAGCAATAAAGCGAAGGGCCCTTTGGCACTTTCGTGGTTGGTTGTGCTCTTCCTGCCGTTGTATATTTACAATAGTGTGTAAATGTACTTTTATATATGCAAATATATATTCATGTATATATGTATGTATAAAAAAAATAAAAATAAATATATGTATGATAATGGGTAATATACATATTATGTACTCTTATATATTAATATATATATATATATAGATAGATATATATATATATATATATTATATATATAATATATATAGGATATATATATATATATATATATATATTGGTGGTGTGTGTGTGGGGTGTGTGTGTGGTGTGTGTGTGTGTGTGTGCGTGTGTGTGTGTGTGTGTGTATGTGTGTGTGTGTGTGTGTGAATAGATATGCTAGTAAATGTAGATAAAAGCAAACATGTATGTACGCACTTGTGTATGTGTGTAGGCATGTGTGTTTGTACGTGTGTATACGTGTGCGGGCAGAACATACACACACAGAGTCCTATCAGTATTTTATAAACTCATCCCTTTCTCGCTTTACGTAATCTAAGGTTCGCCGGTTTTGCGTTACCACGATGGGACAAGCCATTGAACATCGGGGACGCTACTTCCCTTCCTCTCACAATGGGATCTTAGCTTCCACGAGTCGGGTGTGCACAGATACTCTATGGGATTTCGCTCTCTCTCTCTCTCTCCGCTCTCTCTCTCTTCTCCCTCTCTCTCTCACCACTCACTCTCTCTATCTCTTCTCTCTCTCCTCTCTCTCTCTTCTTTTCTCTCTCTCTCTCTCTCTCTCTCTCTCTCTCTCTCTCTCTCTCTCTCTCTCTCTCTCTCTCTCTCTCTCTTTTTTTTTTCTTTTTTCTTTTTTTTTTTTTTGATCGAGAGGATTACACGACCATAATCTCTCGGGGGGACTGCGATAGCTTTCGGTATGGCACAGTGGTGGAATTTCCAAATATTTCGAAAATGCCAGAGCCATTGAACAGGGTAAAGGGAGGGCATGGGGAGGGCTAAGGGGTTAAAGAGGAGGGGGTGGGCAAGGATAAGAGGGTAAAGGGAAGGATAAGAGGTTAACGGGAGGAGGAGGAGGTGGTAAAGGATAAGAGGGTTAGGGGAGGGGGTGGAGAGGGATAAAAAAAGGGTGGGGGGTTGGGGGAAGGGAGAAGCAGCTGTTAACCCCTTTGTGTTCAACGCTATCTTGATGCGTCAGGAGCGAGCGGCAGAACCGTCTTCAGGAATCTAGTCTCGCGAGGCAGCCCTAAAAGAGAATGGGATCCCATTAAAGTTGTTCTGATTGTCTTTCAAACATGATTAGCTTCAGGTTCCTTTAGCTCCAGCCAGCTGTTCTATGACTTTCCCTGGGCAATCTCCCTTTCCCGGGGAAGGATCTCTATTGATTGCCTTAAGGATGAACTTGGTGTCCTCTTAACTCTGATGAAAAATTATGCTGCTTCTACTACTACTGGCAATAGTGATAACAGTGATGATAATTATCATCATCGTCATCATCATCATTATCATCATCATCATCATCATCATCATCATCATCATCATCATCATCATCATCATCATCATCATCATCATTATCATTATCATCATCATCATCATCCATCATCATCATCATCATTATCCTCATCATCATTCATCATCATCATCATCATCATCATGCTCATCATCATAATCACCCTCATCATCATCACCATCACCCTCACCATGAAAATAAATATAAAGATAGGTAGAGAAACAGAAATATAGACAGAGAGATGAATATATAAATCATAAATAAGAGGTCTATAAGCATTCACAGCACATAGCCTCTCTTCCACCTAATACGACCCTTATGAACAACATACCCAAACCCAATCAATCTTCTTTAAAAATCTTTCCCGAAGTAATCACCCGAAGAACTGAGTCACAGAGCCTAAGCCTCATTGGCTAAGCCGATCGTTAGCTTTTATCCCAGCTCTTACAACCCGTGATTCCCGAAGCCGGTTTATCACTGTCACTGTCTTCGATACTGCCTGGTACCGAGGAATCACTCCTGCGCGGGTCTGGTTTATGACGGACTCGTGAAGATGATGTCCGAATGATATTTGATGGGTCGTTTTGGTCTGCCGCTCTTAGTTATCTTTTTGTTTCCTTGTTTATTGGTATTTGTGTGTTTGCTTAAGCTGGGACATTGATGCCGGCCTATTGGGGGGAAGTACTTTGATCAATATGTGTATATATGTGTGTGTTTGTGTTTGTAAATATTTTTGTATATGTGTATATATGACTGTTTATGTATAAGCATATGTGTGTATATGTGTATATATATATATATATATATATGAGATATATATATATATAATATATATAATATAATATAATGTAAGGTATTATCATATATATGTATATATATAATATAATATTATATATAATAATATTATATATATAGATATATATACACAACACAATATAGTACATACATACAGGCATCATACATACACAGCACATATCGTTATATATATACACATATATATATATATATAATATATATATATATATATATATATATATATATATATATATATATATATATATGATATATATATATCATGCGAAATCTTCACCGGAATTAGGAAAGTGATGAGAATGCCAGATGAGTGGAGAGACAGCACGCTAATAACGATATTCAAGAACAAGGGGGACGACCAGGGAAGTGGTAACTACCGGGCATCAAAATGATGGTCAACACTCTGAAAATAGGGAAGGATCATCGATGGAAGACTCGGAGGGCGATCGTGACGATTTTAGGAGCAACAGTTCGGTTTAATGCCAGGCAGGGTCACGACAGACGCAATATTTGCGCTGAGAACAATCTGAGGGAGGAAATACAGAGAGGGTAAAAGGAGCCTGCCCAGTGTCTTCATTGGACCTGGAAAAGGCGTACGATAGCGTACCCTAGATCGGAGGTGCGGAACTGCTTTGAGGCGAAAGAGGTGGACGAGAAGTAGTCAGGAATAATCCAGACATGTCCGACAGGCACGACAACGAAGGTGAAGTCATAGTGGGAACCACGGGACAGTTTCCAAGTCAAAGGGGGATTGCCAACCAGGATCCGCACTTAGCCCTTTCCTCTTTGCAGTGGTCATAGACTGCCTACGGTAGCAGTGCAGAGGACAGCACCATGGGATCTGACTGTACGCAGGCGATTGTAGCACTCAATGGAGAGACGAATGAGGCGGTGGAAGAGAGGTTGGAACAGTGGAGAAAGGCAATGGAAGAGCGAGGCTATGAAGTGTTAGCAGACAGGAAGACCGAGCCGAGTACCTCTGCATGGGCGAACAAGAGCCAGAGAGAGAAGTAGGATGCAGGGAGCGAAGCTAAAACGAGCAAGAATTCAAGTACCTGGGCTTGTGCCACGTGCGTGCAGTGTTGACGGAGGGTGATAAGGAAGTAGGGAAGAGTATCCAGGCGTTGGAAACGCATGAGGAAGATTACTGGGAGTACTTGTGACAGGAAGGTTACCACCGAAGTTGAAGGGCAGAATCCACAAGACATGGTCAAGGCCGGCCAAATTTATACGGAATGGAAGCAGTGGCGTGACGAAAGGCCAGGAGGATGGCCAAGATGAAGGTGGCCAGAAATGAGGATGCTAAGGATCGCGCTGGGGAAGACGAGGCTGGATAAAATCCGCAAAAACAACGATCAGAGAGGACCATTGGAGTAGGAAGAGCGGGGAGAAGGAGGGAGTGCAGGCTCAGGTGGCGGGACACGGTGGACAAGGAGAGAGGACGAGTACGTGGTGCCAGGAGGGTGAGGAGACTGGTGGTGGGAGAAGAAAGGGGGAGACCGAAGAGGAGATGGGAGGATTGCATCAAGGAGGACATGGAGACGGCGGAGTGACGGAGGGGGAGTCCTGGACGGTAGGGCAGAGTGGAGGAGAAGATCCGCACCGGGCGACCCCGTTGTAAACTCGGGGTGGGGGGGGGGGGGGCAAAGCCTGTAGAAGAAGAAGAAGAATCCATTGTATATATATATATACATATATATATATATATAACATATTATATATATATAATATATACATATATATATATATATATACACACTTATATATCAGTCTATCAATATACGTAATTTCTATTCGATTGTGATATGTTAATACTCATCGTAAAAAAAAACATCACACCTTAGAGCTTCCTCGAAATTTCCCAAGGAGGCGTCGTGAATATATTGACATAATTGA
>NC_051394.1:49941963-49951963 GCF_015228065.2 Penaeus monodon
TTATTTTATATATATATTTATTTAATTATATACTATTATATTTTTCCCTATTTACATATATATATTTATTATGATAATTTATTTATATTATATTTTTTTATATATTATATTATATATTTATATTATGTTTATATATTACATATTAGTTTATATACAAAATATATACTTAAAATTGTTAATTTTTAAAACATAATTTTAAAATTTATAATATATTTATTTATTTATATATATTTAATATATCAATTATTAATTTTTTTAAATTTTTGTTTATATTTTTAATATTATATATATATTTATATATATATTTTTAATATATATATAAAAATATTATTATATATTTTTTTAAAATTATATTTATATTTTTTATATTATATATATATAAAATATATATATATATTACCTGTACCCATTTTTGGAAATACCAGAGTAAGCCTGGGGGAGAATAGCTATTTAGGGGGTGCGGGGACCCTTAAGCGGAAAACTCCTCGAGAGTGAACGGCACCCCAAGGGCAAAAGGAGCTCAACAGCCTTGGAACCCAGTCCTTTAGAGAGGTGTCTCAAAAAACCCCGGGCAAAAGGCAACGGCAAACACCGCTGTAAATTCCAAAGAAAATCATGGCATGTCACTTTTTCGAACGAAGCAAACATATGAAGGGAATCCCTGTCAATGACTCGGAATCCTCCCCGGGTACGACAGTCCATGGGTAGCAGGTGGAGCCGGACCGTTATCAGGCTACTGTCTGCAGCATAACGAAACAATCACTAAAAAATCGGAACATGGAATTAAGAACGCTTTTCCCAAAGGGGGAACCGGATAATGGAAGGGGAAATGACACGTTTTGAAGGTAAAAAAATCCTAGGAATATGTAAAAGCGGTGGAGGGGCAGGGGGGAGTTCAACAGCGATAGTTTCAAGGTGCTATATCAGGTGGAGAAAAAACACGAAGAAGATTTGCTATGAAAACTGCAAAAGAAAACGCAAAGAGTTTGCTAGGGATAGTGGGCTTTGTCAGATAGAGTCATGGTGATAAATTTTGAAAGGTAAACAATAGATCTCAGCATCTTTTCAGGATTGCACCCAACGACTGAAGAGTGAAGAAGAAATCGTAAATTCTAAAAACACATTGGAGAAAGCAAAAACGCAGTGTAAGTCGACAGATATACAGTAAAATTTGGGGCCAAAATGAAAGGGTGGAAACGAGGCGATGGTGAAACAGTTGGAAAGTTTGGTCTTGTGCACAAAATGAAAGGGGAAAAATGGGTTCAGTGGGGGTAAAAAAATGAGTATGTATTAACCAAAACTGGTAGAGCAACATCCCCCCAAAAATTTTGGGCATGGCTGAGCCCGGGGAAAAGGATTTTAAGAACCCGATTGACTACATTCTATAAGAAAAAGGTATAGGAATGCAATTAAAACTCAAAAGGGAACCCAGGACAACGTGTAGGATCATAACCCAGCATATGCGAGTTAAAAGGAAGCTTAATACCAAGAAAGGAAAGACAACACCCCGAATGGGGTCATTTTGCTTAATTGAAAAAAAAAAAACCATTCGAGAAGAAAAATGCGGGGCTGGCAAAATCGTTTTTTAAAGTCTTGAAGACCAAGGAAACACTAAAATGGGAAAATTTAAAAGGGGGGGGGGGCTGGTACGGTAGAAAAGAACTTATACCTAAACGTGAGAAAAGTCAAAGAGCAAGTGGAGACAATGAAATCTTGGCAGAATGCGCTCTAGGCAACGTTTAAAAAAGAGGAAACGCGAGTACAAAACAACGAGCAAAGGAATAAGAAAAAAAAGTAGGAAGCCAAAAGATCTGGCTTAATGAAAATGTGAAGAAAATTTAAAGCACAAACCAACGAAACAGGCGCAAGTACAAAAGATTTAAAAGTAGGGGTTTCCAAGGTTGCTCTTCTACAGGGGATAAAACCAAGAATGGGAAGTCTTAAAGGAAGAGGGGCAAAAAACCTTTGTATTCTGGACAGAATACACGTGAACTTTTTTTCAGATTATAGGGGCAACAAACCCGAAAAAAAAGGGGATTTTGAGGGCCCGAAAATCTTAAATCAGAAGTTAGAGGTGCATTCAAAAAAATGAAAGGAATAAGGCGCAGGACCCATGAAGTCGCCCCGAAATGATTTTTGTTGGAACTTTGGTATAGAGAAGTTACCGAAGTTTTGAACAGGTATATGACAAAGGGCAAAACCCAAAAGTCTCAGCAAAACTTTTTTTAGCCCCCCCCAAGAAAAAAATGGGGGCAAATTTAATTGAAAAATTAAAACAGAAAGATTAGCCTCATGACCATGTGAAAAAAAAATTTTACTTTCGTATTCTGATGATGAGGCAAAAGTAAAATAAAACCCGAGATAGGAAAAGAAAAGTTTGGGTTCGTAAAAAATGCTGGGACAAGAATGCATCTTTACTGAGAATACCCATCAGAAAGAGCTATCGAGTGCAAAGGTTTATACGTGTGCTTTATTGTTATACAAAAACTTTGATAAAATGCAACATGAAGAGCTTTTCCCTAGCTAGGAATTTAGATCTGGAGGAAAGGGTTTTTAAGAGTTTTGCGGCAAAACCCCTACTGGGAAAATCAGTACATTGCGAGGGGAGATGACACAGTCCATACACCAGCATTAGAAGAGGGGTTCGACAGGATGGTGCTTAGCCCAGATCTCTTTTTTAAACTTTTCAGGGAGATTACCTTCGGAAAAATCAAAAATTTACAGGGGATTTTTCGGAGGGGACAACTTTAAAAAAATTGAGATATCCCCACGATAGGCGTTAATGCAGAATCAAAGAGAATCTCAAAAATACTAGACAAAGTTTTTTTGAAGCCCGCGAAAAAAAAGGGATTACCATAAACTGTAGAAAACAATGTATGGTAATCAGCAAAAAAAAAGTTGCTAAAAAGTTAAATACGGGTTGGTGCATCTTTATAAAAAAAAAGTACAGAAATTCAACTGCCTTGGCAGCATGATAACGGAAGAGGCAAAAATGATCAAGAAAACAAAGAGAATTTGGAATGGGAAAAGCTGCATTTGAAAAATGGGCAAAAAAAATGAAACAACAAAATTTCTATGTCAAAAAAAATCAGAATCGAAACCCTTTTGTGTTTTCCAAACCCCACGTATGGTAGGAAAGCGGACTATTTCACGAATTTTTAATCGCAGAAAATGGTTTCTCAGGAGAATATGTGAATATTTGGGCTGATAAAAAGTCAACCAGGGAAGTGCTGGAGAGAGAAAACAAAGCGTTTTTTTTCTGAAAAACATCCCAAAGAGAAATTTGGATTTTTGGGACCGTAATGCGAAAAGAAAAAAGGCTAGAACATCTTAAACATGACAGGCAAATATGGAAACGAAGCAGGGCAGCAAAAAATAAATACACAGCAAAAATAAGAGTTGACAGTATAACGGAACGAGATCTTTTTAAGACCACAAAAGAAGAAAGAGTGGAATCCCTGATCGCAACGTCCTTTTGGGACAGGGGCCCTTTAGAAGAATATATTATATATATATATATTTTATATTAATATTATATATATATATATAAATATATAATATAATTATAATATAACACACACACACACCACACACACACACACACACACACACACCACACAAAACACACACACACACCCAACACACCCGACCAAAATAATATATGTAAAAACCCCCCCCCCCCCACCCCCACCAAAAACACACCCCCCAACACACCCCACATATATAAATGTAAATTTACTATATTATTATATATATATATATATAATAATATATATATAAAATAATATATTATAATATTATTATTACTAACATATGTATGTCTCCACCTCAAATTGCCTACCTAGTCACTGGGGGGCCAAACCACCCACGTCAGTGCGGTCCCAAGCCCATAAAATAGAGAGAAGATTACCTAAAAAGGAAAACCGGCACTCTCCGTGGAAAAAAACCCGGGGGCCCCTCCACGTACTCACTCCAAGAGCATCACATGAAAACTAAATTAAGTATAATGCTGTGACCAGGCGGGTCAAAAATGAACCACCGTAAAAAAAAAGAAAAAAAAAAAAAAAAAAGGGAAAAAAAAAAAAAAAAAAAAAAAAAAAAAAAATTTTAAAAATTATATATAAGTATTATATATACAAAATATATATATAAATATATAATTAAAAATTATATATATATATATATATATATTATATATATTATTTAATTTAATATTATTATATACATATATTATATATAATATATATATTTTAATATATATTATATATATAAATATATATATATAAATTATATATATATATATATATATATAATAAAAATAATGCCGTTTTTTCCGTGGTAGAACACTGGCTCCGACCCTAATGGGCCCAGTTTTAATTCCTCGCCGCGGCGTTTAAAAAATTCCCGTGCTACGGTATCATAGGGTCGAGGCTTATTCAATGTAAAAGACCCTAAATAATAAAAATGAGGGGGGCCTAATCTTGCAGTGGAATGAATGGGTGTTGAACAACAAAAAAAAAAATAAAACCCCCCCACCCCACACACACAATACCACGCATACAAACACTACACCGCACACACACACGCACACACACCACACACACCACACCCACACCCAAAACACCCAAAAACCCCACACCAACACACACCACAACCAAAACCACCCTATACTTTTTGTTGGCGGACACGGGCATGGGCCCCTATACTGGAAAAGGGTTAATATAACACAGCTTTTCTGGGGAAATTTATTATTTATATATATATTTTTCCTAAAATAAGATGAAATTCAATTATGAACGTGTACTTCTGCATCTCCTGAAAGAATGTTTTTGCTGCGTTAAAAAAATTTTAATTAAGATAACATCAGATTTACTCATTCGAAAATTTGAGTATAATATCAATAATTTCCCAAAAATTTTTTTTTTTTTTTAATCAGAATTTTGCTCAGGACATAAAAATTTTATTTTTTGTGTGTTTTAAAAACAAAAAAATCGTTTTTTTTTAGTCTTAAGCTTTATTAAACTTTCCCCAATTCCTATACTGAAACTCAAAAAAAAACTGTTTGTAAAATCTTTTTTTTTAATCTAATGTCGCAAAGTTGTCTAAAACAAATAGTTCATGTCGGTATTACCAATTAGTTTAGTAGGGTCATGTAAACAATTAAAAGTTACATCAAAATTTAAAAAGAATAACCTTTTTGCTTTTACTACATAAGGTTAAAACTACGATTCGTTTAAAATCTGTTTTACAGCTCCAATTTGTGTTTAAAAATCTGTTGTCTGTCTGTCTATCTAAAATCTAGTTTATCATTTTTCTTTACAATTTACTACCATCCCCCTCCCTCTTGCAATAAAAAAAAAATAAAATAATAAAAAATAATAAAATATATAATAATAAAATAAAATTAAATAACAAGAAAATTTTAAATAAAAAATATAAAAAAAATAAAATAAATTTTAAAAAAAATAAAAAAATAAAAAAAAAAAACTAAAAAAAAAAAAAAAAATAAAAATAAAATATAAAAAAAAAAAAAAAAACAAAAAACACAACACCACCATATAAAGAAAAAAATAAAAAAAAAAAATATATTAAAATAATAATATAATATAATATATATAATTAATATATTATAATTTTTTATAAATATAATATAATTTTATAAATTTTTATATAATATATAATTATATATATATATTAATATATATTAAAACATATATATTCAAAAAATTATATATAATATTATATATATATATAAAAATATCCCCAAAATTTATATATTTATTTATTTATTTTTTATATTATATATATATATATTATAATATAAATATATATTATATATATATATTTTTTTTTAATTTATTTCCCCCCCTTCCCTTCTCCCCCTTTTCACCCTTTCCTCTTTTATCTTTCCCCTTCCTTCCCTCCTTTCCCTTTTTTCTTCTCTCTTTTTTATTTTTAAATATTTTTTTAAATTTAAAACATATTTTTTTTTTTTTTTTAAAAAAAATTTTATAATAATAATTTTTAAATTTATTTTTTTAACATTCGGACCCCTGGACACATGTCTCAATTTTTTTTTTTTCTTGGAGTGGGACGGTGGCCCCCCCATTCCTTTTCCCCCGGTGGTTTTTTTAGGTAACACCCCTCTATTTTTCCCGGCCCAACTATTTGGCGGGTTTGGGGCCCCCATGGCTAGGAGGAATCGGGTGAAGTTCCTTCCCCCCAAAAAGGAAACACGCGGGGCGGTCCGGGCCCCCTCGAACCCTGGGAACGGTCAGAATTGCCCCGTTGACATCTGGTTCCGACGGCTTTAACTTTTTTCCCACCCCCCCCGTTTTTTTTTAGATAATTTATTAAAATTTATTTCCCCCCATATAATATTAAATTTTTTCCTAAAAATTTATAATAATAATATTAATTTTATATCTAAAAATTGGCCCCCCGGGTATATATATAAAATATTTTAATATAAATATAAATTTTTATATATTTATATAATATATTATAATTTTAAAATAAAATAGATAAAAAAATTTTACATTAATATTTATATATAAAATAATATATTTTTAAAATTTTTTATATTAAAATATATATATATATATATTATAATATATATATATATTATATTTATCTAAATAAATATTTATACATTATAATTTATTATATATATATTTTATTTTATATATTTATAATTAATTTATTATATATATATATAATTTTTATATATATTTTTTATTTTTATATATATATTATATTATATAATATTAAAAATTATTTATTAATTTTATTATTTATATTATAATTATATTATATATTATGAATATTTTTTTATTTTCTTTTTGTGTGTGTGTGTGTGTGTGTGGTTTGTGGTTTTGGTGTATTATTTTTTATTTTTTTTTTTTTTTTTAATTTTTATTTATTGTGTGTGTGTGTGGTGTGTGTGTGTTTGTGGGGTGTGTGTTGTGTGTGTGTGTGTGTTGTGTGGGGTGTATGTTTTTGGGGTATTCCCTTATAATGAACTATTCCGCAAAATCATTCACATCTGACTATATTCACACCATCGCAATTTTCTCCACGGTGTGTCACCGTTTTCGTGTCATAGCGATCCTGAATTACCTCACACCCTCACCCTCACCTTCCATATCCCTCTCACAATAATCCTCACCCTCACTACTACACTCACCCTTATCCTTATCCTCATCGCCGCTCTCCCTATCGCTCCAATCATCATCCTCACCCTCATCCTTATATCCTCACGTTTGCCCCCCTTCAGCCTTTTCCTCACTCACCCTTACCCTCACCCTCCCTCAATCCCCACTCCCCCTCACTGCCACCGTCCCCATCCCCCTCACTCTCACCTTTCCCCTCCTCCTTCCCCTCTTTCTCCCACCCCCATTCTCACCCTCCCCATCACCCCCATTCTCACCCTCCCCATCACCCCCATTCTCACCCTCCCCTCCCCATCATTCTCACCCTCACTTTTCCCCTCTCCCCTTCTCCCTCCCGTCTCCCTCACCTCCCCTCATCCCCTTCGTGTGCCATCCCCACAACACACACTTCGGTTCCTTCACAATCAAGCAGGGACCTTCGCATCAGCATTAGAGTGAAGTAATCCACATCGTGCGTCCCCAGCTACAAATCCGCGTGTCTGGGATTATCCGTTTGCGGGAGGGATTGGGTTTGGGGGAAAGGGAGGAGGGGGAAAGAGGGAAAGGGGGGATAGGAAAATGGAGAGGGGAAGAGGGGGGGGGAAATGAGGGGAAATGGGAGAGGGGGAAGAGGGGAAGTGGAGGAATATGGGGAAATGGGAGAGAAGGAAGAGGGGAAAGGGAAGAATGAGGGGAAATCGGAGAGAGGAAAGAGAGGAAAAAGTGGGAAGAGGGAAAATGAAAGAGAGGAAAGAGGGGAAAAGGGAGAGAGGAAAGAGAGGAAGGGGCAAATTGGGAAAAAAGAAAGGGAAAAAAAATAGAAAATGGGGAGAAGGAAGGGGGGAAAGGGGGGAAATGGGGGGAAAGGGAAGAAAAGGGAAAGAGGGAAAAGGGAGGGAAAAGGGGGGAAGGGAAATGGGGGAGAATGTGGGAGTGGGAGGTGTGAAGTGGATAAAGGGAAATTAAAGGGGAATTGAGAGGGAAAAGGAAAGGGGAAAAGGGGAAAAGGAAAAAAAAGGGGGGAAAAGGGAAGAAGAGGAGAGAGGGGAAAGGGAAGAGGGAAGAGAGAAAGAGGGGGGGAGGAATGGGAGGGTAAAGATGGGAGGGAGATTCTGGGAGATGAGAGGTGGGGAGTGGGCGTGGGGAGTGGGGGTAGATGCTGTAAGGGGGGGGGGGGTGCCTTTTTCGAAAAAAGGGAGGGGGAAAGAAAAGGGGATAAAAAGGGAGAAAAAAAAGGGGGGGGGGTTGGGGAAAATGGGGAGTAGGGAGGAATGAGGGGGGGGAGAGGGGTTGGAGTTATGGAGGAGAAGGCGTGGGGAGAAGGGGGGGGGAGAGAGTTGAAATTGAAAGGAAGGGAGATGGAAGTGGGAAAAGACGGAGTAAAGGATAGGGGAGGGGAGATAGGTGGGGATAAGTAGAAATGGAGGAGAGGAAGCAAGATGGAAGAGAGGGAGAGACAGAATGAAGAAGAGGAAGAGGAGAGACTTGAAGGAAAGGGAAAGAGGGAAGTCGAAGGGAGGGGAGAGACAGGGAGGGAGATGTGAGGGGAATATAGAGAGAGGAAAAAAGTAAGCTGAGATTTTTGGGAAAGGGTGGAAAGATCGGAAGGGGGAAAAACAAAAAGAGAGGGGGAAGGAAAAATAGATAAAGGGGGGCGTGAACCTGAAGGAAGAAAAAATGCGAAACGGGGGAGAGAAAAGAGGAAAAAAGAATTAGCTAGTCTAAGAGGGGAAGAGAGAGGGGGGGGAGGGGGGAGGGGAATGGGGGGAGGGGGGCGTCGAGTGGGCAAAGGAGGTTAATGGCCAAAAGGTAATACTGAGTTATAACGGCATGTATTTCTGTTAACATTTTTCAAAAACTGCGTGAGTTCTATTTTTACTCATCACCATTACGAAAATTGTTGCGAGCAATTTTGTTGTTTGTAGCGGGCAGGTTTCTCGATCATTAAAGTTATTTTTAGCATTGTTAGCAAAAATATGTTTTAAATTATCAGCAAACATTTGATGTAGTAAAATGAATCCATTAAGGGATATACAGTTTCGGAGAATTTTTGAAAAACATGAAACAACAAAATTTTTTTTGTGGGAATTGGAAAGTTCAGCAACACATTTAGAGTGCGCGATACAATAGCATTGCATTAGCTAATGTTGTCGATCTTGTAGGATTTGTGAAACTTCCTTTCACTCTCGGGTGAAAGACCCCTTGGCATCTTCACATTTTCAAAGCTCATATTTCAGGAAGCTTTCCATTACAGACACTGTATTTTTTTGTCCCCGCTTTTAAAACACACTACTACAGGCATCCCAAGCTAAAACAAATATACTGTGTAGAAATCTAAAAAAATAATAATAAACTCCCCAACAAAACATATATACTTACATAAACAAATATAAACATTTATGTTGAAGATATAGGTATATACATAAACAAATAGACAACAAAACACACACATAGACAAATAGACAAACACAGAAACAGATGCACAGAGATATACAGACAGACGCACAAACCAAAAAACATGCAAACATATAGACAAACATACAGTTTAAATAACAAACATACAGTTTATATAACAAACATACAGTTTATAGATATAACAAACATACAGTTTAAATAACAAACATACAGTTTATATAACAAACATACAGTTTATAGATATAACAAACATACAGTTTAAATAACAAACATACAGTTTATATAACAAACATACAGTTTATAGATAGAACAAACATACAGTTTAAATAACAAACATACAGTTTATATAACAAAAATACAGTTTATAGTTATAACAAACATACAGTTTATAGACAAACAAATAAAAAAAACAAAGAAACACACACACACGTATG
>NC_051394.1:50001963-50004463 GCF_015228065.2 Penaeus monodon
AATGAATATCTTCACAATACAATATTGCCAGCTTCAGCTCTGAGCCAGTTGAAATCCGGCGAGCATCCGTTCCCAGATAGTGCTCGGGCCTTCCTTGTGGAGGCCATTAGGACCTTACAACATCGTCTCTACGAACTCCGGGACGAACTCGAGGGCGAACGCCTTCCCTATGAGCTGGCCCTCCAACTACAGCAGGAAGATCAAGCTCAGCGAGTCAAACACAAGGAGTATATGCAGCAAGAGCAGATGGACAAAAGCTGGACGAAGTGATCCTCTTAGAAACATGCCCTCCAAACACCTGACTCCCTTGGAAATAGAAGCCCTCTCTAGGCCTCAAATTCAGCAATGGGCAGGAAAGCAGGGACCAAATCGACAACGTCATTTCGAATCACCGCTGGACCGATAGTGACGTCGACAAAGGGTTCGTCCAAGGGATCACTGCTTGCTGTATGGCTGATGCATCGTCGCGCCCCCCGGCAATCCCACGCAGATATATCTCCGCGCTGAAGGGCCTCCGTGACGAGGAGACCATCGTCATCACCCAGGCTGATAAAGGTGGTATTGTTGTTAGGGACAAAAGAGACTATATACTTAAAATGAACAATTTACTTTCCGATGCTTCTGTTTACAGGAAAGTAATGAAATGTGAGGGGAAGATGGAAGCTGTCAGGTTCAAGAAAAAGGCGAGGGATGTACTCTTAAGTTCAGCCGAAGGTAAATGCCTACTTCACCTGGTGAAGTAGGCCCCCCGCAACCCGTCCATGAAAGATCTCCCGAAGGTACACAAGCCAGGCATACCGATGTGACCTATCACCTCTGGTATTGGCAACTCTCCCCGTCATTTGGCTGAGTATTTGGCAAAACCCCTCTCCGGCGCCATGGGGGTCATCAGTGATTCACACCTGAGGAATTCCGGGGACCTCATCAGACGTCTTCAGAATTCCGGGTGCAAAAATAAAAAGCTTGTAAGTTTTTATGTAAAATCCCTCATTACCAATGTACCCACAGACGGAGCAATCTGAGCAGTCGAGAGGGTTACCAGCTCCATGACAGATGCTGAACTTCCGCTGCCGAGACACCACTTCGTTCGCTTAGTGAAGTTATGCGTGGACTCTGGCTACTTCGAATTTGCTGGGGATGAATACCAGCAGATTAGTGATCTTGCTATGGACTCCCCTGAGTGCAGTCATGGCCTGCCTGTTCATGGAGACGCTGGAGAGGGATAACTACAAGGATATAATCGGCAGACATTCAACTTGGCTTAGCTACGTAGGTGATGTCCTCGTCATTGTCCTCAGGAGGTCGTGCTTGCAACATACATTGAAGCGGCTCAACTGCGTTCACGAGAAAATCCAGTTCACCGTGGAGGAGGAAGAGGATCAGAAATTACCTTTCCTGGACACTATAATCCATCGGGGTGACGATGGCCTACGTTTCTCTGTATACAAATAAATATGATTATTACTCCGCTCGCAGCAACAAAACTAAATCTGGTACTGTAATTGGTTTCTTCCTCAGAGCACTGAGGATCTGCGGCCCTGAATTTCTTGAGGATGAAGTTGTCCATGTAATTAGTTTTTCCATGAAACACAAATATCCCAGAGGCTCCCTGCTGTACCTCAGAAAGAAGGCGGAGAACATACTCGCAAGATCAGACCCTGCACCCTCTTCTAATAATGTTCTCATATACGGCCATGTAACATTTCCCAGGCGATCAGCAGATACTTCGGCAAGACCGTGAGAATCGCCATCACATCCGGGGGAAAGATACATGATTTAATACGAGACAGAAAGCAACCCGAAAGTAACCCTAACAGTGTTGTATATCGCATACCCTGCAGCAGATGCGATAAGCATACTTTGGTGAAACGGACCTTGGTTTCAACACCAGGATCAGCGAACATCGAGCTGACATCCGTCCCACAGGACTTCCTATGCCATGGTGGTACATGCAGATGAAGCTGAACATCTGCCGAACTGGATGGAAGCAGAAATAGTCCATGGAGGACTGAAGAAACTAAAAAGAAAAATTATGGAAGCAGCATAAATCGCGACGGAGAATAATGTCAACACAGCAACACAGATTCAAACTATCCAAGGTCACGGCAACACTTATACGAACAATAGATGGGAGGTCACAGTCGTCAGGTGTTTCGTCAGCTCACGTGTGATATATATATTTATTATATATATATATATATATATATATATATATATATATATATATATATATATATATATATATATATATATATATTATTTATATATATATTATTATATATATATATATATATATTATATATATATATATATATATATATATATATAATATATATATATATATATATGTGTGTGTGTGTGTGTGTGTGTGTGTGTGTGTGTTCCGTAATTTCTTTGATATATGTATTTCTGACGAAGATACAATCGAAACCGGTCAAATACATCTCTTGTATTGTGAAGATATTCATTCTCATTGATACCTCTTATACATTTTCCATTG
>NC_051394.1:50061963-50064463 GCF_015228065.2 Penaeus monodon
TATATCATTATATATATTAAATATATAATATATATATCATATATATATAATATCTTATATATTATATATATGTACTATATCATATAATATATATATATATTATATATAAATATATATATATATAATAAAATATATATATATATATAAAAATTATACACACACACACAGACACACAACAGACACATAATATCATATATATATATATATATATAATATATAATATAATATATATATATATATATATATATATATATATTTATATATATATATATATATACATATATGGATCTGTGATAGTAGGAAAATAGATTAGATTTGAAGCGCCGTCTAGCCCTTAAATTTATGAATATGAACAGAAGTGACGAATGCATAATCTATATATAAAGTGGGAAAGTGGGAGAGAGAAGTGGAAAAAAAGTTTTGACTTCTAATACATGAGCTATTTTCGAGCTAAAACATCATGTAGCATCATATAAAAGCTAAACCGGACAAAGGAATTTGTAAATACTAAAACACAAGTTATAGAGATATTATATCAGGAGAAGACTAGATACTCAAAAATGTAACAAGACCAAGGAAACAATGATTATTAAAATAAATAGAAATAAGCATAAATAAAGGTTAGTAACGGATACACCAATGATATCATAGCAATTATTTTTCGTGTCAGCTGAATTAGTAATTAAAGATAAAACATACATCTAAAAGACATTAACAGCGGGTAAAAAAGAAGTCACGGAGATGGTCAAAAGAATGATAAATGTTACGTAAAACAGAGAATTTTCTGGGTAATTTACACAGAGAGAAAAAACAGAGAGAAAAAATATCAACCTTAACGATTGGTGTGTTTTCTCACCACAAGGACACTAAAGTAAACAAATAATCTTGAAGAAAATAACACAACACAAAAACATCAACAAGATTTTGCTCTAAGAAAATTAAACCAGAAATAGAGAATGTCGAGAGGGATCTTATAGAGCACGAAACACGGGAAACATGCGTCAAACGCGTTTCTTATACCTTATTTGAAGGCTAGAAGAGGATAGATCATCGTATTTCAGTTCAGGGGAAACGTGTTTCATATAAAGCATTCCGAATTGGGAGGTTGTAAGTGGGCTTGAGTATTTTTTTTTGCGAAGAAGAGAAAGCGAACGAGAAAAAGAGGAGAATGAGGAGAGAGAAAGGTGAAGAGAGCGTGCGTGTGTCATTGTGTGTGTGTGTGTGTGTGCGTGTGCACATAGATCATATTCATACAAATATACATATTTTGATTCAACTGACTACATACTTCTATACCATCCATTTGTTATATCTGTCCTCCTAAAGGCTCCGGATGTTTATTCTCGAAAAAGATCCGTGATCTGAGACAAAAAAAAAAGTATCCATGAGAGAGAAAGAAAGAGAGGGACAGGGACAGAGATAGACAGACAGACAAAACGAGCAAGAAAGAGAGAGAGAAAGAAAGAGAGAGAGAGAGAGAGAGAGAGAGAGAGAGAGAGAGAGAAGAGAGAGAGAGAGAGAGAGAGAGAGAGAGTACTAGAAAGACAGAGAGAGAAAACAGAGAGAACGCAAGAAAAAAACAGAGAGAAAGAGGAAACAGAGAAAGAAAAACATAAAAAGAGAGAAATAGCGAGAAGTCGAGAAAA
Source organism: Penaeus monodon (assembly GCF_015228065.2). Classification (NCBI taxonomy): domain Eukaryota; kingdom Metazoa; phylum Arthropoda; class Malacostraca; order Decapoda; family Penaeidae; genus Penaeus; species Penaeus monodon. The sequence continues at coordinate 50,063,610 of NC_051394.1, forward strand.
GAAACAGAGATAGCATCTGACGAACAGAGCAGGGACAGCGAGGCAAAGAGAGAAATGGATTGTTCCATTTGTCTTGTGAATCCTATTCTATCGGGGCTTTGTCCTCGCACATCGGCCACAGGGTGTCAGGGAAAGTCTGCGTGATCTATGGCCAGTTCTCTTGATAAGCTTCGTGTTAACGCTGTCTGTCTGTGTGTTCTCTTTCTCTGTCTGTCTATTTATCTATCTGTATGTCTGTGTCTCTGTCTCTGTCTGTCTGTCTGTCTCAGTCTCTGTCTCTCTCTCTCTCTCTCTCTCTCTCTCTTCTCTCTCTCTCTCTCTCTCTCTCTCTCTCTCTCTCTTGCTCTCTTCTCTCTCTCTTTCAAGGATATATTTTACTCATGGCTCTTTTTCGAGAATAAACATCCGGAGTGTTTGGGACGAAAGCTATAAAAGATGGACGTTAGTAGGAGTATATAGTCATTTGTGTCACAATATGTATATTTGTATTAATATGAACTATGTGCAATTATGTAGTTTATGATTGATCTGTATAAAAATGCATACATATATATTTCTGCTCACTCGTATTACTTAAACCCATTTGATATATATGTAATTATAGTATATATATAATTATATATATATATATATACATATATAAATATATTATATTTAATATATATATATATATATATATATATATCTGTGTGTATGTGTGTGTGTGTAGTGTTTGGGTGTGTGTGTGTGTGTGTGTGTGTGTGTGTGTGTGTTTAGTGTGTGTCGTAGGTAAAAAACATGGATTTATATGAAGAGTGAGATGTATGTACACATAATGTACACACACACACACACACCACACACACACACACCAT
>NC_051394.1:50076963-50096568 GCF_015228065.2 Penaeus monodon
TGTTTATACCTTCGCACTCAAACTAACGTAAAAAACTGCAGTAAAACGAAGAACACAATGTATGAAGAAGGTAGCGGCAGTTGCAAGAGAAGCGGGGAAGTTAATAGCCCACAGTAAGTCTATGAGAATGAATGTGCTGTGCATTCTCTTTTTTTATGAGAGATTCGTTCCTTAACCAGGCATGACTGTAAGAGGCTGCATCTGTATTTAGTATGAGGCGGACGAGGATGGCAGAAGGAAATCATGGTTTGGAGAGAGAGACAGGTGAGGAGGTCTTTGGCAAGGAGATAAATTTCAAAAGAGAGAGGGAAAGGGGGGTGGGCGGGAGAGAGGGAGAGAGGTGTGTTTATGTGTATGTGTGAAGAGAGAGAGAGAGAGGAGAGAGAGAGAGAGAAGTCATTTAATAATAAACTCGAATAAAACAAAACGACGCATAATAACCACAAATAAGACACATCAGCCAAAAAAAAAGAGAAAAAAGAAGAAAGAAACAAAACACAACAAACACATACAGAAAAGAGTATAAAAAAAAGAAAAAAAAAAGCAGACTGAATGCGGAAGCGAAGGCAAAACACCATGATCAATGTGCGGAGGCAGAAATTGGGTCAGCAAAAATATGCGAGCTGTTGTCCAAGAGTGGAAAAACTTGTTAGGAAACTCGGCGAATTCGAGCATTCGTCAATGTTCGCCGAAAAATTTATACCAATCTTTCAGAGGAAAACGTTGCAGAGGAGGAGGTTGTCAGGGAAACTCATCGAAAACCGCTCGTCTCGTTTTTATTAGTTTATTTAATCTAATATTTTTCAAACTAAAACCACTGGGTAAAAAACGTTTACGTTGCGTTATTTACAAGTAGTTTTTTGATAGACGTATGAAAATGTGCCAACTCCATAGAATATATATGTGTATTATATATGATATATATGAGTATATATAGATATATAGATATATATATATATTATTATCATAATATTATATATATATATATATATATGTATATACATATATATATATGTGTGTGTGGGTGTGGTGTGCGTGTGGTGTGTGCGTTGTGCGTGGTGTGTGTGTTGTGTGTGTGTTGTGTGTGTGTTGTGTGTGTGTGTGTGTGTGTGTGTGTGTGTGTGTGTGTGTGTGTGGGTGTACACCACACATGCACACGTGAAAAACACACAAACACATGCATACAATAACACACACGATATTATATATATAAGATATATATATATATATATATATATATATATATAGAGATATATATATAATATATATATACCTTATCTATATATATATATATGTATATATATATATATATGATATATATATATATATACTATATATAATATATTATATATATAATTTATATAAAATATATATATATATAATACTACTATATATATATATATATATATATATACATATATATATATATATATATATATATATATATATCTGTGTGTTTATGTGTGCATGTGTTTGTGTGTTTTCACGTGTGGCATATTGCACAACACGCATAATATAGTAGTATGCTTGTAAGCACTTGTGTGTTTTTACTTTTTACATAAAATCCCATCTTTAAAATGTATCGCCTATGATGTTTTGTTACTTCATGGCGCATGCATAACACCAATCCCCAAACATGCCTTAAATATTTTCGCTGTTTCCATGCAGATGCAACAGTAGTGTAAGCCAGCGGTGGAATGAAAGTATCTCTCTTAATTTTTCTTCTTGCCCTCTTCCGTTCTGCTTCTGCTGCTTACTTCTTCGTGTTTGAGTTTTGCTTCCTTCCTCTGTTAGCAAGTTTCTATTTAAGACTTTTTCAAAATGATAATGAATATATATTTTTTTTCTTACATTCTTAGTCTTTTTAGTTTTCAATTTGCTGCATATTCCATTGATCACGCTCCATTTCTCTCTCTCTCTCCTTTTAAGTAGGAGAGAGCAGGCGGAGCAGGATGCATGATACAAATAGGTTGCTTCCTAGTATTCAAAGCCTGTAAAATATTATAATCGCTAGGTAAGAAATATTTCTACGCCTTCTCTCTCCTCTTTCTTCTCTCTCTCTCGTATCTCTCTCTCTCTCTCTCTCTCCTCTCTCTCTCTCTCCTTCTCTCTTCTCTCTCTCTCTTCTCTCTCTCTCTCTCTCTCTCTCTCTTTCTTCTCTCTCTCCTCTCTCTCCTCTCTCTTCTCTCTCTCTCTCTATCTCTCCAATTTTTAAATTTTACATAAAATCTTTTCTAATACTCTGATTAATTCACTTTTCTTTAAACGTCTGTATTACGAAACCGTTTGCGAAAGAGAAATTATATAATTCAACGTTCTCATGTCGTTTGAAATTCATCACTATACGTTTATACATACATAGTGCGCCCATCCATATATTATATCTATATATATATATATATATATATATATATATATATATAATATATTATATATTATATATAAATATAATATAAGATATATATATATATATATAATTATATATTATATTAGAAAACCCCATTAAAACAAAAATTGTTTTTTGAAAATGCGACTACAGTTTCGAAATACAGCTGGAATTTATCTTCAGGTCAGAACTGAAGATGAAAATATATCATGGATTCCCAGTGTTGTACAAAAGCACACACACACAACACACACACACACATAACATACACATACACATTACACATACACACCCACACACACACACACACCACACACACACACACACACACACACACAACACATATAATATATATATATATATTATATAGTATATATATATATCATATATATATATAATATATTATATAATATAACGAGAGGAGAGAGAGAGCATCATCACTATATCTTTCTTTCGTTAGCTCTGCTTCTTTTTTAACCATCTTAATTTCTAATGAAAATATCACTGCGATTCCCTCATCTTCTCTTTTTCTAGTCCTCTTCTTCTTCCCCCCCTCCTCCTTGAAAATCTTCTGTGCCTTCATCGTTTAATCGCTTTTTCTTCATCTTCTTTAGTGTCTCCTTCCTATTCCTTTATTCCCATCCTTTCCCTTACGTATCATATTTTCTTTAATTTTGGCGAAATATTTTTTTCTGTTTACTAATTCATCTGTTTCATATATATTTATTCAATATATTGTTTGCAGTATTTTATTTATTTTATTTAGCCCAGGTGCTTTAGCCATTTATTACACAACTATTCATCATTATTAATAATTATTCATCTATCTATCTATCATACGATTAATTCACTCGTGTTACTCAGTGTATTTATCTTATTATATATCATTTCCTACCTAAAGGACAATCACCTCCACCCCCCCCCCCCCTTGGTTCGACACACACTCAATGGCCCAGTCTGCTGCATCCGCGCTGTCAGGAATCACTAACGACTTAGTTGAAAATAAACCATTAAAAAATTAATGAACTACTAAAGTTGCTCTGTTCACATAGCCTTCAGGAGCAATAACTGCCACGAGCTACCATGAATAATAGCCCGCGCACATATTTATAGATTATGGCAGCGATAGAGTTTTTGATATATTACTTAAAAAAAAAACTTTGTTGCTGTCCAACATTGGAATATATTTGCATATATCGTTGTCTGTTCGCAGTGACTGTGTTTGCGGGGATGGGTGGTGGTTGTGGGTGGGGGGGAGATGGAGGGAGGGGGAGGAAGGAGGGGCGAGGGGGGGAGGGAGGGGCGCGGGGCGAAGGAGAAGGGGGAGGGAGGGGCGAGGGGAGGAGGAAGGGGGGAGCTTGGTGCGTGATAAATATTCAAAGCATAAGAAGGTTCTCTGTGGTTCAGTGGGAATATATAAAGTCGGTGCCATGGGTGATTGCTTTTTACTTTGGTGTGCAAGTTTTTTTTTTTTTCTATTTTTTTTTTCTTTTCTTTTGATTATTGTGAGGCACTCCGGGCCCTCCCTGCTCTGCTTCCCTAACCCCTTTTTTTTTCTTTCCCATTCCATACTCCCTTTCCTCTTACTTTCCCTCTCCTAGCTTCTGTGTCCTTCACTCTCACTCTCCTAGCTTCTTTGTCTCTTAAATCTCCCTCTACCACTTCTGTGATCTCTTACTTCCCTCTCCTAGCTTCTGTTCTCTACTCTCCCTCTCCTAGCTTCTGTGTCTCTTATCTCCCATCTCCTAGATGCTTCTGTGTGTCTTTACTCTCCCTATCTCAGTTCTTGGTCTCTTACTATCCCTCTCTAGCTTCTGTTGTCTCTTACTCTCCCTCTCTAGCTTCTGTGTCTCTTACTTCTCCCTTCATAGTTCTGTCTGTGTCTCTTACTCTCCCTCTCCTAGATTTGTGATCTTACTCTCCCTCTCTAGCCTCTGGTCTCTTACTCTCCCTCTCCTAGCTTCTGTGTCTCTTACTCTCCTCCCTAGCTTCTGTGTCTGCTACTCTCCCTCTCCTAGCTTCTAGTGTCCGCATTACTCTCCCTCTCCTAGCTTCTGGTCTCCTACTCCTCGCTCTCCCTAGCTTCTGTGTCTCTTACTCTCCCTCTCTTACACCCTCTTGCAGAAGTGTGTTTTTTTTTACATCCTTGCTAGCCTAAGGCATTAGCATCTATTTTTTCTTCTTTTTTATCTTACTTTAGGTGTTCTTTCCTTCCCTATCTTATATTCTATACTGTCTGCTGCTTCCTTCTGTATCTTTGCCTTATGCTCAAAGCTTTCCTCTCAGACTACCTACATCTAGATTCCATTGCCTATCCAGTGATGTTTTTTTTTTGTTTCCCTTCTTCCTTTTCCAACTCCTTTTCCTATGCCCTCAGCCTTGTCCTGTTCCTTTTACATGGGCTATTCCTTGCTGAACCTACCGTCCTGCCCCAAATCCTGGCCACGGAAAAGTATGAAGTCCTGTGAGGACATACGACATCGGATCGGCTGTCATTAATACTTTATGCCTTTTTTTAAATGTTCACTCGGCATTAATTGAGACTTGTTTTAAATATTATCTATTTTAACGTAATTGCTAATATTTGTTGCAATGTTAAGTCTCCTGTTTAAATACTATTTATGGAGCTTTTAGAAGCTATGTTTTCTTTTCTAGAGTGCCGCTTTCTTTGATTTTAATTTAATTTATGTGCTAAGCATGTTTTAGTTTTTGTTTTGTTTCATAATAATTTTCTTTTAGTAGCTCATTTATAGTTATTTCGAGAGCCATAGCAGCTATGGTTGCGTTTGTTTTGTTTGTTATTTCGTGTCGAAATTACAAAATAATTTTTGGTAAATTACCTTTTTCTTTGGCTTTGAGCATTGATTTTATACCCCACATTGGTTTAGTGATATTTTTAGTTATTTTTTAATGAATTTAGAGGGCTGCTATGAGTTCTATTTGGTGCAATGCTTTGCCATAATTTTTTTTTGTAGTTTTATCTTTCAGTTTTATTATTTGGGATTTATAATCAGTTTACTTTTATAATTTATAAAAGTTTATAATGATTTTCTAAACAAAATGTATTGAAATATTTATTTATAGTCGGGAAACTTTGTATTTCTTTGTTCGTCGTGTATAAAAGGTGGAGGTGCCCACCAATAAACAGTGTGGAAAGACCAGAACGGGGTTTTGCTTGTGTGCCTCATGATCTTACAGTGAGATGCGTTCGAACGGAGGAAAAGGTTGTATCGACCTCATGATGCCTTTTGTTTAAAGCGGGTGTGAGTAGGATAAGTACTGAAGGGGTATTTTAAGGTATCACCACTTACTCATTAGACGCCACACTTCCTTGCAGGCTTATAAAGGGACCCAGATGACTTTTTGTTTATTTTTTTAGGGGTAACAGGCCACCTGTCCCAGGCCCTATGCTCTCACTTAGAGAATGCATTCATGAGGAGGCCCCCTCCCACAGAACCCTTAACAAGGAACCTACATTTTTGGTGGCAAGCGGATGGGATGTCTATGAGATATGAGTAACCTTGATTTTTATCGTGTGGTGATGCATTATCCCAGCTTTATATTTAAGCCATTTCATTTTATGAGCGTGGCAATTTTTTTTGTCATGTTTTTTGGTTTGCTAATGCCCGACTAATAGGAGATCCTTTCGCTCTCTTCCAGTATTAGGAACCATATTTTTTATGTGTTCGGCAAATGTTTTATGTTGTGCATTTTTTATTATGTATGTGCATTTTTATTTTTCGTAGCCGTTTGTCCTTCTTAGCCCGTTTGCCTTCTTAGCCGTTTATGGCGGAATCGTGTGCTTTTCTTAGGCCGTTTTTTTTACGGAGTATACGGGTGTGCTTTCTTAGCCGTTTTTGCCGGCGTTATCCCGAGTGCCTCTAGCCGTTTTTACGGGTAATCGGTGTGCTTTTTCTTAGCCGGTTTACGGCGTATCAGGTTGGTGCTTTTTCTTAGCGTTTTTTACGGGGAGTACGGTTTTCATTCTGTGCCTGTTCCTAGCCGTTTTGTACGGCGTACCCCATGATTTGAATGAGACCCTAGGTCTTTAAAGGCAGCAGGTTAAAACTCACCATTGGAGAAATGCGCTTGCGCAACGACAATAATTTCTTGGGCCTTTACCATTCACCTGAAGGTGTTCGCCTGATAAGGGGAAAGGTTTTGGCCATTTCAAAAGTCTCCCCCACCCGCCGAACAGTCAGAGAAGTAAGACGCTTCCTGGCGATACTGGTTTTTTAGGAGCATATACCTAATTATGCTACCATAGCCTCCTCCTCTCCACCTCGATGAAGAAAAAACAGAAAAGGGCAATGGGGTCCTGAACAACAACTGCGTTTGATAACTGAAAGAACGTCTAGTCTCGCCCCTGTTCTTCGCACCCCGGTTTTTTAAAAAGTTTGAGTTTCATACAGTGCCTCAGGTGTAGCATTGGGGGCCCTGTTGATGCAACGAGAGCTAAAACAAACTCCCTATGCTATTGCATTTTAAGCCGGAAATTGAGGTCACTGAGACCAGGTTATCCAACTTTTGACCTTGAGGCATTTGCGGTATTGAGGGGTAGGGTTTTTTGACCCATACTTGTATGGAGGAGATTTATTGTGTATACGACCAGCCCATTGGTCCCTGTGTTAAAAGGGAAAGAAAAAATCTCCAAGAATGCCCAGGATGCACGGGGACCTTTATTCTATAACTTTCAAAAATACAAGGAAGGACCAACAAATCATGTTTCCCGTCTCTGTCTCGCCAGGTTGCTAGTTTAGTGATGTGACAACTCCTCCAAAAGCTAGCCAGGGAAACGGGAGAAAAATCTCTTTTACAGAATACGTCGCTTTTGAAAGACGGAAAAGGTGCCTCGAAAAAAGTTACCATACCCGTAGCAAATCGAACTGAAAGATATGTTGTGTACCGGTTATGGCATATCCCTGATCGCATAGCTATCGCTGTAGTTCCTAAAAAACCTGGGGAATTCTGCACAAAAGTAGAAACCTACCCCCCCATGGCATCCTCCTGGCGTTCACAAACTTCGAGAATCCCGTTTTGTATTTTTGGGCCCAAAGCATGCTAAGATGTTCGGCTTGAAAACCCAAATTTGCCCAGTTGTCGCAGTCAAAGGTAGCCCACAAAAAGGGGGTGTGGCTGAGGCCCCTTACAGATTTCCTTTAGAGGGGGTTTTTGAGGGCTTGAGGGATTTTGGACATCTATTCCATTAAAATTTTCCCTTTCAATACGGACCATTCCAGTTTCCCTCCAGCTAGTCCCTCTCCTAAAAGCAATGCCCCCAAAGCAGTTCATCGGGCCTTTTTTGTAACTGGGGTAACCCCTTTTTGGGTCCACCAAGAGTCTAAAAAACAACAAGGGGTTTCAGTTTACGAGCCATTTTTTCCCAAAACTTACCAGCCTTTATTTATCCCACGAATCATTTTGCATTCCGCTACCACCCACAAGCCAATGGATTGATTGACGAACAATAAGGGGTAAAACTGCCTAACTACTTTAGTAACTAGGAATCCTCGACGTGCATCAGTTTGTACCAAGATAAGGCTGCAAATAAAACCGGCCCATCGAACCAAAAATGAGCAGCCGCGTACCTCCTAACGGTCGCCATCCCACTTCCGGGTTTGGACTTCCAACCCCCAAGGCAGTCTTTTATGGAAAATATAAATCTCCAGGGCATTAAGAGGCCCGAAATTCTCCATTCTGCATCAAAGGGAACCCCGGGTGACCTATGGGAAATATTATAACAGGGGAAAAATTGGGAAGTTTTTAAACCCAATTAGGGCATTGGTCTGGTACTTGAACAAAGGCAGGGTGGTGGCCTTCCCCCTTTTTCCCTGGAAAATGGGGGGGCCCCCAGAGTAATATCAATCTTGGGCCCGGTCACTGTGCTAATCAAGATGTTAATACAGATGTCCAGTTTAAAACCCCCATTTCAACCCTTAAAACCGTTCCGGTCCCAGCGGGTTTTTCCTTCTTTGGACGATAAGAGTCAAAGGGGGAAGTAAAACGAGCCCTCTTGCATAATGCCCCAAAACCCTGAAGATCTAATGAACGAAGTGAATGGTGTTTTTATTCCAGCAGAATCTTCGAGTGATCTCCCCTAATAAAGTTTATAGACAAGGGAAATGGGGTGGCTGAGGGCCAGTGATGTAGGCTGCGAAGTCGGTATCGTGTCCCAAATGGAGTGGATCCGGACATAGCCCGTGTTCTTGGATCAAGCGCCCGGACTTGGGAACGGTGTTTCGATCACAGAATCGGTGGGGGGACTGATGTCTGGGTCTGTTGCCCTTTCCCTCTCTCGCAGCCCCCTTTTCAGCAGACAGCAGCCACTGGTGTGGCCGATGCCCCAGGTTCTCCAAAAATAAGTGATTTCAGTGTTTTAACCGAAATTGCTTTGTTTGTAATTTTCAATATGTATATTGTACCGAAAATTGCAGCAAGTCCTTAAAGGAACAGAATTTGTTTAGTATCATTGCCCTTTTCGATTTTTCCCCTTTCAATGTGATCAGTTTTGGCACGCCCAGCTGATTTTCACTCTTTTTTTTAAAGGCAATGGGGGCTCGGTCTTCCTTTCTCTTTTTTTTCGTTGTCTCCGTGGGCCACTTCACCATGGGGGGGGAGGATTGTGAGGCCCGGGCCTCCCTTCTCTGCCTTTTCCCCAAAACCCCTTTTTTTTTCTTTTTCCCCTTCCTTTCCCCCTTTCCTCTTTCTTTCCCCTCCTATTCTGTGTCTCTTATTTCCCTCTCCTACTTCTGTGTCTCTTACTCCCCTCTCCTACTTCTGTGTCCTTACTCTCCCTCTCCTAGTTCTGTGTCTTTACTCTCCTCTCCTAGCTTCGTGTTCTTACTCTCCCTCTCCAGCTTCTTTTTTCTCTTACCTCCCCTCTCCTAGCTTCTTGGGTTTTTACTTCCCCCTCCTAGCTTTTTTGTCTCTACTCCCCTCTCCTATTCTGTGTTCTTCTTCCTCTCCTATTTTGTGTCTCTTACTTCCCCCTTTCCCTACTTCTGTGTCTCTTTTTCCTCCCCCCCCTCTTTCCTTCCCTCCCCCTTCTCCCCCTTCCCCCTTTTGTGCTCTTTCTCTCCCCCCCCTAGCTTCTGTGTCTCTTACTTCCCTCTCCCAGTTCTGTGTCCTACTTCCCTCTCCTCTTCTTTCTCTTTCTCTCCCCTCCTAGCTTTTGTGCTCTTACTCTCCCTCTCCTACTTTGTGTCTCTTTTCTCCCTCTCCCACTTCTGGTCCCCTTCTTCCCTCTCCTAGCTCTGTGTCTCTTCTCTCCCTCTCTAGCTTCTGTGTCTTTACTCTCCCCCCTCCTACTTCGGCTCTTACTCTCCCTCTCCTAGCTTCTGTTTCTTACTCTCCCTTCCTAGCTTCTGTTCTCTTTCTCCCCCCCTCTCCTAGCTTCTGTGTCTCTTCTTCCCTCCCTAGCTTCTGTGTCTCTTACTCCCCCCTCCTAGCTTCTGTGTTTTCTCTCCCCCCCCTACTTCGTGTCTCTTACTCTCCCCCCTAGCTTCCGTGTCTTACTCTCCCTCTCCTAGTTCTTTCTCATCTCCCCTCCTGTTCTGTTCTCTTACTCCCCCCTCTCCTCCCTTCTGTTCTTTACCTCCCTCTCCTACTTCTGTGTCTCTTACTCTCCCCTCCAGCTTCTGTGTCTCTTACTCTCCCCCCTCCTAGCTTTTGTTCCTTACTCTCCCTCTCTTTTCCCCTTCTTTCCCAAAATTTGGTTTTTTTTTTTCCCTTGCTACCCCCTAGCATCTTTTTTTTTTCTTCTTTTTTTTTACTTCTTTAGGTTTTTTCTTTCCCTTCCCTTTCTTTTTTCTATACTGCTCTTTTTAAATTTGTATTTTGCCTTTGCTCCAATTTCCTCTCATCCTTTCTTTAATTCCTCCATCCCTTGTTTTTCTTTTTTTTTCCATTTTTTCCTTTTCCCTCCTTTTCCTTTCCCTACCTGTCCCTTCCTTTTTTCCCTCCTTTCCTTGCCCTCACCTGCCCCCTCCCCAGGGGAATTGAAACCTAGGCAAAACGACATAAAGGTCGGGCCCCGTCCTCCCCATCTTTATGCCTTTTTTTTAAATGTTTCCCCTCTGGCCATTAAATTGAATGTTTTTAAATATTTTCTTTTTTAAAGTAATTGCTTAATATTTGTTCAAAGTTAAGTCTCCTTTTTAAATACTATTTTTTCCCGGACTTTTAGAAAACTCTGTTTCTTTTTTAAGTCCGCTTTTCTTTGATTTTAATTTTAATTTATTTCTAAGCATGTTTTAGTTTTTTTTTTTTCATAATCATTTTTTTTTTAGCGCTCATTTTAAAGTTTATTTCGAGAGCCTAGAAATTGTTTGCTTGTTTTTTTTTTGTTATTTCGTGTCGAAATTACAAATATTTTTGGTAATTACCTTTTTCTTTTGGCTTTTGAGCATTGTTTTATACCCCCACATTTTGTTTTGATATTTTTGTTATTTTAATGATTTGAGGGCTGTTAGATTTTTATTTTTGCAATGCTTCGCCCAAAAATTTTTTTTTTAGTTTTTCCTTTTTAGTTTTATTTATTTGGGATTTTTATAATTTGTTTTCTTTTTTCTACTTTTTAAAATGTTTTATATCTTTTTTTAAAAAAAACTGTATTTTAAATATTTTTTTTATTCGAAACTTTGTATTTTTTTTGTTTCCCGTCGTGTTAAAAAGGTGGAGGGGGTTTCCCACAAAATAAACATGTGAAAAACCGAACTGTGTTTTTTGTGTCCTCCATGGATCTTACAGTGAATGGCGCGAACCGGAGAAAAGGGTTCTGACCTCATGATTTGCCTTGGTTTTAAGCTGGGGTGCGTAGATAAGTACATGAAGGGGTATTTTAAGGACACCCACTCCCAACCTCATAGACGCCCCCCCCACTTTCCCTTTCAGGTTATAAGGGAACCCAGATACTTTTTGTTTATTTTTTTTAGGGGTAAACAGGCCCACCTGTCCAGGGCCCTTTTCTTCATTAAAAATGCATTCATTGGGGGCCCCCTCCCCCCGATCCCTTACATTATTTTATACTCATAACATTTTGGTTGTATAGACTTACTGGTGTGTATGTTGCTTATTTTTTGTGTCCTTTTTTATATGTATTACGATCAGTAAAATTTGGTCATCAAGGGTTCGATGTGGTGGTGTGTGTGTTGTGGGTGTGTGTGTTGTGGTGTTTGTGTGTGTGTGTGGGGTGTTTGGGGTTGTGTGTGTGTTGTGTGTGTGGTTGGGGGTGTGTTTGTGTGTGTGTGTGTGTGGGGTTTTGTGGGTGTGGTTTTATGTCTTATGTCGTATCATTTAGGCATGTGTCTATCTAATTTAACTGGTTATAACCCCGACTGTATTTTTTTTTTTATACATTTTATTTTATAATGATATCCCCCTTGATGCTATTTGCTACAATATCAGACCCTAACAATGCAATCTTTTAACAAACGATTTTTCGAATGCTGATAATTATTTAATATTTATCTTTCGTACGAAGAGAAAACTAACCGACCTCAGAAAACAAACGTGTGGATTTAATTTCCCGTATTAGAGAGCTCGTTGCCGGTCTCAAAAACCCCGATTGGGAAGGGAAATTGATTACTTTCGCATCATTTAGGGAGCTTTTCACGTATCAAAATCTCAGGGGTATTTTCTCATATGCCTTTAATATGGGAAACGACAATGATTTCCTGCCTTTAGTCGCAAGCCAAAAGCTAATAAGTTTTGTTTAATTTTGGTAAATTTTTATATGAAAAGTATTTACAACCACACACACACACACACACACACAACACACACACACACACACACACACACACACACACACACACACACAACCACACACACACACACACACACACACAAACACACACAAACACACACAAACACACACACAAACACACACCCTGAGCGTGTGTGTGTATGTATGTAGTATATACAGTACAGCGTGTGTGTGTGTGTGTGTGTGTGTGTCCGTGGATGTAGGGCTTTGTTTTTTTTTTATTACAAGCTACAAATAAGCGTCGCTAAACAACGAACACGACTCCAGACACTAATTAAGCTTAGAACTGATTAAGAACTCGACAAACTGTCCGAAATTTTTTGACGAGAAAAATGAGACAAATAAACTTCTTTGGCTTGCGCCCGTTCTCAAAAATCGTTCTTCTGGGGAAAAGCAGAGAACCCTGACCCTCTTTTTCCCTGTCGGGTGGAGGGTAAATAATCCCAATTTTCTTTTCCCTTTGGGTTTCTCTGTGGATTTGTCTGCGTGTCTTTTTTTTTCCCTTTTTCCCTTTTGTTCTTCTTTTTTTTATTTCGTCTCTGTTATTTGCCTTTGTCCTGTTTTTTTTTTTTGTTTTTTTTTTCCTTTTTTTTTTTCTTTCTCTCTCCCCTTTCTCTTTTTCTTTCATTTCACTTTCACTTCGTTTTTGGGTCTTTTTTTTTCTCTATCTCTTTCTCCCCTCACCCTGCCCCCCCCCCCCCCCTTTTCTCTCTCTTCTTTTCTTTCTCCTCTCTCTCTTTTCTTCTCTCTCTTCTCTCCTCTCCCTCCCCCTCTCTCTTTTCTCTCTCTTCTCTCTTTTCTCTCTTTCTGTGTGCCCCTTATCTCTATCTTTTTTTCTATATTTCTCTTATCATCCTCTCTACCCTTTCATCTCTTTGTCCCAATTTTTTTTTTATGTCCCCTCTAAAAAAAATGGTATAAACAACGTTTTCTGCATGATGCTAACTGATATTTTTAAAACCAGGAAAAAACAAAACTAAACATATTTTTTCTTCTCTTTATCTGTTTTAAATTTAAAACACAGAAAAAAAGTGAACCATTGTTTCGTGTTATTTAACTGTGTTTTTAGGATAATTACTGCCCGAAACAAATGCCATATACAAACAAAAAATTTTCATTGCATCGTTGTTTTACGTAAATAGAAAAACTACAATCAGTTGTTTTAATCAAATAATCTTTTCAGTTATAAAAAAAAGGGGAAAAGCGTGATTTTAAAAAATAGATTCGTGCATAGGGAATGTTTTTAGTTTGTTTCGTTTTAAAATTTAGAACAGGGTTAAAACTGGCAATAAAAAACAAAGGTGTGTTTTATCTGGAGAGAAAAAAAAAATTTACATTTCGGATAGATGTATAATAAATAAATATAACATTTTAAAAAATTTTAAAAATGAAGGGTTTTTATAAAACAAACAGAAAAATTTATAGGGCGAGCAAGTGTTAATAAAACTTGAATTCCCACAAACTAAAAGAGATTTTTAATAAAAATATCAGCATAAATTATAGAAAGAGTAATATTTTTTTTTCAAATAACTATGAATTTGTAAATTATGCACAAAACAAAGATATCACTTGGGTAATCTCGGGAAAATTGGAGCATTTGGGATGTTTTATAAATTTTTGGAAAATTAATTTTTTTTTTGATTATATTTTCTAAAGCTTTTTGAAAGGGAAGTTTTTTTTTCAAGTTTATATTTTTAAAATTTTAATTTTCCCAATAATATTTTTTCTTTGGGAAACTGGGTTTATCATTTTTAGAGTACTATAAAATAAAATCGTAAAATTTTAATCTTGCCCCAAAATAATAATAATGATTACTAAAAAAACTTAAAAAACCTAAAAAACCTTCAAACGCAAACAGTATATGCATGTCCCCCCTGTAACAATATTTTTACCAAAGGGCCTTCCCAATCTTTTTCCTTTAAAACCGCCATTTTATTCACCCCTAAACTGCAGATTTGGGGTAAGGGTTGATATTCAAAACCCGGGACCAAACATCGCCCTTTTTTCGCTGGGTTGCGGTTAGCGACTTTTTTTAGCTTTTTTTCCCGAACAAATAATCTGATTTTCTTATTTTAACTGTGGATGAATTGTGATTTAGTGTAATAATTAAATATTTTCCATTTTTCGAGTTATTTTTTAAATTTAACTCTGGATTTATTCTGGAGTGAATTTGGATTTCCATTTCCCTCAATTTTTAATAATTTTCCGTAGAAAAAAAAAATATTGTCTAAAGGCAATGCAATACGACAGTTGAAATTTCAATTGAAGTGAAGGGGGAAAGTACAATTTTACAGTTTCTAAATTGTGAAAGGTAAAAAAATTTATTATCATTAGCATTTATTTTGGCAGTGTTTAAATTTTTCCCCCCATTACGTTTATAATAATTACAGGCTAAATTTAAATTTTGCGATATATATTTTTTTTACTTTACCCCCGAAGAATTATTAATGATAAAAAATAACATCAAATCCCAATACAAAATGATTAAGGCAAAATAATGAAATTTGAAATAACAATAAAAAATAGTGTGATAATAATAGAAAAAAACAAAAATTAGTTTTAATTTGATAACGTTGTCAAAAATCTAAATAAAAAAAAAAATTTTTTCTGAAAAATTAAAATGCCCGGGAAAGGGAAATGTCTAAAAATATATAGCTGTCAACTAAGGATTTTTTACACTGCAGCTGTCAGTTAATAACCAAGTCGATCTGTGCCATTGTTACGTAAAAGAAACAACGTTATTTTTTAAGAAATTTTATTTAATGAAAAGGGGGAACTAATTAAAAATGAATTTTCCTGAGATTTTACGGTAGGAGAGCATTTTTTTTTTTTTTTTTTTTTTTTTTTTTTTTTTAAGAGCATATCTCTAAAAAACCCAAAAGGGAAAACCCGGCATCAGAATCGTTGGATTAAAGAGATAGAATCAGGATTGGGTTTTTTCCAAATGGAAATTTTTATCCTCAGTACTGTTTGTTTTGTGCCGGGTTTCCCTTTTGTCGCATTGTGGGACCGGAGGTAGATAAAAAACTCGTGATAAGATAAACCCCCCTTATCCGGGCCCGAAGAAATTGTTTTTTTTTTTTTTTAATACAACAAATTCTATATTGAAAAGGGGTCATATGAATTCTTCGATTTTACATAAGCTTTCAATAGACAACAAAACAAGGGGTTTTATTTACTGAGAGAAAATGCATATGTTTGGCAAATCGAGCAGAATATTTATAATTGGTGAGGAATTTAAATAATGTACCAAAAACAAAAAAATTAAAAAAGGTTTAAAGAAAGATAACTCTGGAGGGGGGCGAAAGGTCAAAAAAGGGGGGGGAAATTTGGGGAGGGGAAAAAAAAATGCTGAATGATATTTACATGTGAGCATAGTAACAAGAGAAACCCCAACGGGACAACAGAAGAGTTAAAAGAAGTAGATAAAAAGAAATGGGGTTTTAATTCCGACGTAGGGATCCTTAAGCAGAAAGAGCCCAGATTTTAAAAAAAGAGAAAAAAAAATGTAGTCAAGCAGTACGGGAAGTTCGAATAGGGAAAGGTATTAACTTTAAAATGTCATATATAAAAAAACCGGAAGAATTCCTAGCCTTTTGGCAAAAAATAACAGAGAAAAAAAAAAAAAAAAAGGAAATGAAAAAAAAAAAAAAAAAAAATATTGCTCCATTACTACTATTTGAAAGGGTTAGTAATGGGGGCCCTTAAAAGGACACAAAAAAGGTTTAACACAATAATCTTCATTTCAAAAAATGAATAATTAAAAGTAATTAAAAATAAAAATTTAAAAAATTTAAATAATGGGACGTGGCATTTAAAAACGCCTGTGTCATAAAAAAATTCCTTAGCAGTTTTGGTTTAAGGGACAGTTTTTACAAATCTAAAAAGGAAAAACCCTATAAAAAAAGATGATGATGATTTTTGTAAAGAGGGGGTGATGATACTTTTTTTTATTAAATAAATACCAACGCAAAAACCACTAATAAATAATAATAAAAACCAAAAAAAAACAAAATTAAAAGAAAAAAAAAAAATCTTTGGGCAGAAAAAAATAAATGATAAATTAATGAAAAAAATAAAAACCAAAAAATAAATAAAAAAAGGGAAAAACAAAACTTTTGCCCTACATAAAAACCACTGCCCCCCCCCCCCTTTTTTTTTCTTCTTTTTTTACAGCATTAGGCTAAAACCCGGGGGAAAAAAGGGCTGAGTAGAATGATCCCAGCGTTGGGTAGGGGAAAATGGGCCACCTTAAATCCAACGGGAACATTTTGGGGATTTCCCGGGAAAATACTGTTAGCCCCCCTCTCTCCCCCCCCCCTTTCCTTTTCCTTCTTTCCCTCCCTTTTTTTCCCCCCTCCTTTTCCCCCCTTAATTTCCCCCTTTTTTCTTCCCCTCCCCCCATGACTCGATGACCACTCCGAAATCTGTTTCGTAACGAAAAAGGGAAAAAAAAAAGGGAAATCTTTACCTACGTGCTTCGTTTTTCCTTTTTTTGGTTTGTGGGTGTGTGGGGTGTGTGGTGTGTGTGTGTGTGGGGTTGTGTGTTTTGTGTGTTGTGTGGGGGTGGGGGGGGGTTTTGTGGGTTTTTTTTTGGTGTGTGTGTGGGGTTTTTTTTTTTTTCAGTCTCTCTCTCTCTCCTTCTCTTCTCTCTCTCTCTCTTTTTTTCTCCTCTCTCCCCTCTCTCTCTCCCCTTTTCTCTCCCCTCTCTCTCTCTTTTTTTATCCCCCTCTCTCTCTCCCTCCCCCCCCCCCCGCCCCCACCCCGGTTTGCTGCCTAAAAAACCCTTCGTCCCGGGGTTTTTAACCCCAACAATTCTACCTTATCGCCAAACTTTTGCAAAAACCCCTTTTCCCCCCCCCCCCTTTCCCCGTTCCCTAACTCCCTGAGCCCCCCTCAAACCCCTTTCCTCCCACCCCCCAACCTTTACCCTTTCCCCCTTTCCTCTTTCCCCCCTTCATATCTGTTCCCCCCTTTCCCCTTTTCCCCTTCCCCTCCCCTTTTCCCCTCCTTTCCCCCTTTCTACCCCCCCTTTCCCCTTTTTCCTTTCCCTTTCTTCCCCCCCCCTTTTCCCCTTTTCCTCCCCCTCCTTCCCTTCTTCCCTTTCTCCCCCCCACCCTCCATCCCCCACTTCCCCCCCCCCTTTTCCTTCCCTTCCCCCCCCCCCTTTCCATCCCTCCCTTTTCCCTTCCCCCCCCAACCCCCCTCCCTTCCACCCTTTCCATCACCCTTATGAAAAAGAAAGAGAGATAAACTATAAGCAGGATCCAAAAGGGGGGAATTGCCCTTCCCCAAAAATTGGGGCCCCTTTTTCCCCAAAAACCCGTACTGGGGTTTTCCCCCCCCCCCCCCCCCCCCCCCTTTTTTTTTTTTCTTTTTTCCCTTTTTTTTTTTTTTTTTTTTTCCCCTTTTTTTCTTTTTTTTTTTGTTTTTTTTGTTTTGGGTTTTTTTTGGGGGTTTCCTTTTTTTTGGTTCCCCTCTCTCTCTTCTCTCTCCCCCCCCCCCCCCCTTTTTTTTTTTTTTTTTCCCCCCCCCCTTTTTTTTTTTTTTTTTTTTTTTCCCCCCCCCCCCCCCCCTCCCCCCTCTCTCCCCCCTTTTTTTTTTTAAAAAACCCCAAAAAAAAAAAAAAAAAAAAAACCCCACAAACCCGGGTTTTTTTCCCCAGGGGGGGGGGGGGGGTTTTTTTTTTTTTTTTTTTTTTTTCCGCCCCAATTTTTTCCCCCCCCTTTTTCCCCCCCCCCTTAAAAAAGGGGGGTTTTTTAAAAAAAAAAAAAACCCCAAAAAAAAAAACCCCCCAAAAATTTTTTTTAAAAACCCCCCCCCCCCCCCTTTTTTTTTTTTTTTTTTTTTTTTTTTTCCCTTTCCCCTTTTTCCCCCATTTTTTCCCCCCCCCCCCTTTTTTTGGGGGGGAAAAGGGTTTAAAAAAGGAGGGGTATTTTGGGGGGGGAAAAAAAAAAAAAAAAAAAATTTTTTTCCCCCCCCGGGGGGGGGAAAAAAAAACCCCCCCCCCCCCCCTTTTTTTTTTTTTTTCCCCCCCCCCTTTTTTTTTTGGGTAAATTTAAAAATTTTTTAAAAAGGGGGGGGGTTAAAAAAGGGGGGAAAAAAGGAAAAAAGGGGGGGGAAAAAAAAAAAAAAAGGGGGAAAAAAAGGGGGGGGGAAAAAAATTTTTTGGGGGGGTTTTTAAAAAACAGGGGGGGGGGGCAAAACCGGGGTTTTTTCCCCAAAAAAAAACCTTTTTTTTTTTCCCCCCCAAAAGGGGAAATTGGGAAAAAAAGGGGGGGTTTTTTTTAAAAAAAAATTTTTTTTCCAAATTTTTGGGGGGAAAAATTTTTTTTTTAAAAAAAAATTTTTTTTTTTTTTTGGTTTTTTAAAAACAAAAAAAGGGGGGGTTTAAAAAAAGAAAAAAAAACCCCCAAAATTTCCCAAAAAACCCCGGGGCCCCCCAAAAAAACCAAAAATTTTTTTTTTTTTTTTTTGGGGGGGGGGGGGGTTTGGGGAAAAAGGGGGAAAAAAAGGGAAAAGGGGGGTTTTTTTTTTTTTAAAAAAAAAGGGGGGGGGGGGGAAAAAAAGGGGAAAAAAAGGGCGGGGGCCCCCAAAAGGGAAAAAAGACCCCAAAAAAAAGGGGGGGGGGAAAAAAAAGGGGGGGGGAAAAAGGGAAAAAAAAAGGGAGGGAAAAAGGGGAAAACCAAAAAAGGGGGGAAAAAAAAAAAAAAAGGGGGGAAAAAAAAAAATTTTTAAAAAAAAAAAAAGGGGGAAAAAAAAAAATAAAAAAAAAAAAAAAAAAAAAAGGGGGAAAAAAAAAAAAAAAAAGGGGGGAAAAAAAAAAAAAAAAGGGGGAAAAAAAAAAATTTTTTTTTGGTTTTTTTTAAAAATTTAATTTTTTTAAAAAAAAAAAAAAAAAAAAAAAAAAAAAAAAAAGGGGGGGGGGGGGGGGGGGGGGGGGGGTTTTTTTTTTGGGGGGGGGGAAAAAGGGGGGGGGGGGGGGGGGGGGGTTTGGGGGGTTTTTAAATTTTTTTAAAAAAAAAAAATTTTTTTAAAATAAAAAAATTTTTTTTAAAAAAATTATATAATTTTTGGGGGGGGGTTTTATAAAGGGGAAAAAAAATAAAAATTTAAAAAAAAAAAAAAAAAAAAAAAATAAAATTTTTAAAAAAAAATTTTAAAAAAATAATTTTGGGGGGTTTTAAAAAAAAAAAAAAAAAATTTTTTTAAAAAAAATTTATAAAAGGGGGAAAAAACCCCCCCCAAAAAAAAAAAAACCCCCCCCCCCCCCCCAAAAAAAAAAAACCCCCCCCCCACACACAAAATTTTTTTTAAAAAAAAAAAAAAAAAAAAAAAAAAAAAATTAAATTAATTTTTTAAAAAAAAAAAAAATTTTTTTTTTTTTTTTATATATTAAAAAATATTTATAAATTTTTTTTTTTTTTTTTTTTTTTTTTTTTTTTTTTTTTTT
>NC_051394.1:50104168-50120852 GCF_015228065.2 Penaeus monodon
TGGTGGTTTTTTTTTTTTAAATTTTTTAAAATTAAATATAAATTATAAATTTTAAAAATTATAATATTTGGGGGGTTTTGTTTTTAACATTTTCATATAAAATTTTTTTAATTTATTTTTTTTTATATTTTTATAAATTATTTTTTTAAATATTTAAATAAATATAAAAAAATTTTTAAGCATTTCCCAAACCTTTTAATTATTTTTTTTTTTTTTTTTCATTAAAAATTTTTATTTTTATTTTTTAATTTTTTTTTGGTTTTTTTTTTTTTAAAAAGGGGGTTTTTTTTTTAAAATTTTTTTTTTAAAAATTTAAAGAAAAATTTTTTTTTTTCCCTTTTAAATTTTTAATTTTATTTAAAATTTTTTTTTTTTTTTAAATTTTTTTGGGGGTTTGTTTCGGGGGTTTTTGTGTGGGGTTTTTTATTTTTTTTTTTTTTTTTTAAAAAATTTTTTTAAAATTTTTGGAAAAGAAGAAGGGGGGAAATTAACTAGGGAAAATTTAATTTAAATTAACTTTTAGCATTTTTCGAATTAAAGCTTTGTTTTTTTTTAAATTTTTAAAATAATGGGAAAAAAGAAAAAAAGATTTTTCAAGTTCCCAAATTTAGGGACCCGTTTAACGGATCGGGGGCCCCAAACGCCCCCTCCCGGATTTAAAAGGGGGCCCGTATTTTTCCAAACTTTTTTTGCGAGGATTAAAAAAGGGCTTAAACCCCGCAATTATTGGGGGGGGCCCCGGGGCTTAGAAGGCAAATTTAAACCCTGGCCTTTTGGTGGGAAAAACGGAGGTTTTCGTTTTGGTTGAAGGGACCCCCTTTTTGGCGGGGAGGGAAAAAATTTTATTCAATTTTTATAAAAAGATTAGTTAAATAGTTTTGGTTTTTTAAATTTATAAAAAATATTTTTTTTTTAAAAAGAAAAAAAAAAAAACATTAAAATTTAAATAATTTTAATAATATATTTTATAAATTATATTTTTTTCACTTATTTTTTTGTTTTTGTTTTCCCCGTTTTTGGAAAAATATTATAATATAAAAACCCCTTTTTTTTTATCATATCGACTATATATTTATTATTTTATGTTTTGTTTTAAAAAAGAAATTTTAAATTTTTAAAATTTACCCAAAATTTAATTCTCATATTCCTTTTTTTTTAAAAACATGTTTTTTTGTTTAAAAAATTAAAAAAAAAAAAAATTAAAAAAAAATTTTTCCGATTTTCCACTTTTTTTTGTCCCAGACCCTTTTCTAATTGAAAATTTCACCCCTTTCATCATACGTTTTAAGGCTCGGGAAAAACTTTACAACTTTCTGACGGTTTAAAATTTTGCGTTAAAGGATATTAGGGCGAAAAAGGGGCGATGAAAAAAAAAGGGGTTTTAAATTTGGAGGTTTTTTTATTCGTGTGGTTAAAAAAGGGTCGTGTGGGTGATAAAGGTTTTGAAAAAGAAAAGGTTTTTGGATGCTAAAAAAAATCAAAAAAAAAAAAAAAAGGTTTTTTGGCAGAAAAGTCGGGGAAATCCCCTCTGTTTTTTGGAGAAATCGGATAAAAAGTTTTTGGGAGAAACAAATTTTTTTTTAACAAGAACAAATTTAAATAAAATTTTCTCATAAAAAAAAATGCAGATATTTTTTTTTTTTTGGAAAAAGGGGAAAGAAACAACTAAAAAAAATTTTGGGTTTAATGAAAATAAAATATCATAAATTGTTTTTCCAAAACGTTTTTTTTTTTTATCAAGATATCACTTTTTTAATTTTCACCCCATTAAAATCTACTAAATTCCCCCTTATTTAAAACTCCCCATTTTTTTCAAAAAGGGTAAAAAAAAATAAGGGGACAAAAAAAAAGGAGGGAAACGGGGTAAGGGTATAAAAAATAGACCCTTATCAGTAGAAAAGGGATATTTAACAACAACCCCCAAAAAACCCAAAACAAACCCACAAAACAACCCCACCAAAAAACAACAAAAAAAAATTTTAAAATAAATAAAATATAATTAAATTAATAATAAATTATTATTAATTTAATAAATTTAAATAAATATAAATTTTATAATAAATAAAAATAATATAAAAATTATTAAAAAATTGTGGTGTTTTTTGGGTGTTTTTGGGGTTTGTAGTTTTTGGGTGAACATTAAATTTATTTTTAAAAAAACAAAGAGAATAAAAAGAATATAATTACAATAAAAATTAGTTAAAATATTATTAAGAAAAAAAAATAAAAATTAATATAAATAACATATGGGGTGTTTTGTTTTATGAATTTGTTTGTATTTTTACATTATCAATATTCTATTTTAATATATAATATAAATAATATATATATTAAATAAATATAATAATAATTAATATATAGATATAAATATATAAATTTTATATAATTAATATAATAGATATATAACACACACACACAACACACAACACACACAAACACACACCAAAACACACACCACACACACACACCACAAAAAAAAAACACACACAAAACACACACACACACAAAACACACACACAACATATAATATAAAACTATATATATATATATATATATATATATATATATATATATATATATTATATATATTAATATATATAAAATATATATATATATAATAATATATATTATATATATATATAATATATATATTTTATATATAAATATATATATTTATATATATATATATATATTATATATATATATTTATTAACACACCAAACACACAAACACACAAACCAACACACACCACACACACCCAAAAAACACACACCACACACACACACACACACCAACACACCACAACACACATAGTAACACACGGTGGTCCCAAGCCCACGAATGTGGTGTTACTTATTAGAAATCTTTCTTTCATTTTTACCGGCTTAGGGAAATGATGGGGGCTTCCAACCTGTAATAGAAATCAAGGAATCTGCCAATAAAAAACACGAGTTCTGATTAAAACCCGGGAACTCAGGCCATGAATTTTTTAACCGTTGGGGGATTTAAATATAAAATAGATAATAATAATAATACACACACACACACACAAAACACCACAAAAAAAACACACACATACACACACACAACACACAACACACAACAACACAAAACCCAAAAACCCAACCACAAAACCAAAAACAAAATAATATATATATATATATATATAATATATATACTATATATATATTATTTATATATAGATATAAATAATATATATTTATAATATAAAATTATATATATAATATATTATATATATATAATTTATATTATATATATATATATATTTTAAATATATATATATATAAAAATATATATATTAATATAATAATAATATATATATAAAACACCACACACAACACATAAACCAAACAACAACAACACACACACACACACACACCAAAACACTTTTAATATTATATATAATATTATATATATATATATATATATATATATATATATATATATATATTTTATATATAATAATATTATATATATATATATATAATAAATAATATATATAATATATATATAATATATATATATATTACATAAAATTTGGTTATTAGTATATCATATATCTATATATAATTTATTATATAATATATATTATAT
Source organism: Penaeus monodon (assembly GCF_015228065.2). NCBI lineage: Eukaryota > Metazoa > Arthropoda > Malacostraca > Decapoda > Penaeidae > Penaeus > Penaeus monodon. The sequence goes on from NC_051394.1 coordinate 50,107,784, forward strand.
ATTTTTATATATCTGTATTTTTAAATATATATATATATATATATATATATAAAAATATATATTTTTTATCTATATATATATATATATATTAGTTTTTTTGTTTTATTTTTGTTTTTTTTTATATTTTATTATATATTATATATTATTATTTATCTATTTTTATATTTTATTTTATTATTATTATAGTATATTTATTTATTATTATAATAATATATATTTATAAATATATATTATAAAATATATATATATATATATTAGTAATATATATATATATATATATATTATTTTTTGTGTTGTTGTGTGTGTGTGGTGTGTGTGTTGTGTGTGTGTGTGTGTTGAATTTGTGTGTGGGGTGTGTTGTGTGTGTGTTTTTGGTTGTATGTGTGCGTGTGTGTGTGTGTGTTGTTGTGTTGTCTGTTGTGTGTGTGTTGGTGTGGTTATGTTATGTATATATATAATATATATATATAATATATATTATATATATTTATTATATATAATTATATTATTATATATTTTATGTGTGTGTGTGTGTGTTTTTGTGTGTTGGGTGTGGTGTGTTTGTTGTTTTTTTTTTTTGTTTTTATTTTTTTTTTATATATCATTATTATAATATATATTATTATATATTATATTTATATTTTAATATATTATATATATTATTTATATTATATATATATATATATATATATATATATATATATTAAAATTATATATATATATATATATATATATAATATATATATATATATATATATATTATATATATATATATATATATAGACGCTTACACACACTAAACATAAAACACGAAAAAATCTTTCCCACATACATGCATACTTACGCATGTGTGAATTGTTTTATTACCTTCGCACTCAAACTAACGTAAAAAACTGCAGAAAAAACAAAGAACACAATGTATGAAGAAAAGGGGAGCGGCAGTTGCAAGAGAAGCGGGGAAGTTAATAGCCCACAGTAAGTCTATGAGAATGAATGTGCTGTGGGATTCTCTTTTTTTATGAGAGATTCGTTCCCCTTTAAAAGGCCCTGACAAAGAGGCGGCATCGTATTTAATGTATGATGCGGGCGAGATGGCAGAAGGAGAATTCATGGTTTGAAGAGAGAGGAAGGTGAGGGCGCTTTGGCAAAAGATAAATTTCAAAGAGAGAGAGAAAGGGGGGTGGGGGAGAAAGGGAGAGAGTGTGTGTGTTATGTGTAGTGGTGTGAGAGAGAAGAAGAGAAGAAGAGAATGTAATAATAACTCGAATAAAACACAAACGAAACGCATATCAAAACAAATAATACACATAGCCAAAAAAAAGAGAAAAAGAGAGAAAGAAAGAACAAAAAACACAAACACATACAAAAAAGGGCGTAAAAAAAAAGAAAAAAAGGGAGACTGAGGCGGAGGAAGGCAAAACACACCATGGGTCAATGTGAGAGGCAGAATTTGGGTTTGCAAAAATATGCCGTGTTCCCCAAAAGTGGGGAAAAACCTGTTAGAAAACTCCCCCCGCGATTTTCGAGCATCGTCCAATTTTTCGCCGAAAACATTAACCAAACCAGAGAAAAAAGTTGCAGCGGAGGAAGGTTGTAGAACTTCTCGAAAACCGCTCGTCTCGTTTTATTAGTTTATTTATCTAATATTTTTTTCAAACTAAACCCCCTGTGTAAAACGTTACGTTGCGTTTTATTTTACAAGTAGTTTTTATTTGACGTATGAAATGGTGCCTCCATGGAATATATATGTGTTTATATATTTATATATATATATTATATATATTATATATTAATATTATATTATAAATATATAATATATATAAAATAATAATAAGTGTGTGGTGCGTTTTGCGTGTGCGTGTGCGTGTGTGTGGGGTGTTTGTGTGTGTGTTGTGTGTGTTGTGTGTGTGTGTGTGTGTGTGTTGTACAACACATCATCATTCATCATTTTAAAGGTAGGTTTCATGTCTGAGCCGCCGTTCACAGATGATACTCATTGCAGTTTTCACGTTGTGATTTTTTCTTGAAATGATTTTCGTGGTTAGGGTCCCCCGTTTCCCTTTCCACGAGAGTGCCGTGTTTACCTTTTTAGGTAATCATTCTCTTTAATTTTATCCGGCTTGGGACAGCACTGACTTGAGCTGCTTGGACACCCAGTGGTAGGCAGCAATCGAGGTGAAGTTCTTGCCCAAGGGAAACAACGCGGCGGTTCGGTGACTCGAACCTCGAAAATCAGATTTTGGCGTCCCTGACAGTCTTGAGTCCGCGCTCTACCATTCGACCCCGCGCCTTGACGATCATGTGCTTCCATGATTTTTCTTGGCAATTTAGAGCGGGGTTTTGCCATTGCCTTCCGCCCGGTGTTTTTTTTTTTTTTTTTTTTTTTTCTTTTTTTTTTTTTTTTTCCGAGTCACCACTCTATTTTCCCGGCACTGACTTGGGCTGAAATTGGTCCCCCAGTGGCTTAGGCAGGCAATCGAGGTAGTTCCTTGCCCAAGGGAACACGCGGCGGTCGGGGACTCGAACCCTCGAACTCAGATTGCCGTCTGAAAAGTATTTTAGTCCCGACGCTCTAAACCATTCGGCCACCGCGGGCCCCCCCAAAACACATGCACACGTGAAAACCCACAAACCATGCATACACAACACACACAGATATATATATATATATTTATATATAATAATATATATTATAAAAGTATAAAATATATTATATATATTATATATATATTTTATATATATTATGTATATATATTTTATATATATATATTATATATATTTTATATAATATATTATATTTATATTATTATATATATATATAATATTAAAATTTAAAATATTCAAATATGTAATATTATATAATTATATATATTATATATATTATATATATTATATATATATATATATATATATATTTATATTACATATATATATATATATATATTAATATAAAATATATATTTTATTATCTGTTTGTGTATGTTTTATGATTTTTTGTGTGTTTTTAAACGTGTGAATATTTCACAACAGCATACACAGCATGCATTTAAACATTGTTCGTACATAAAATTCCACTAAACATTGTATCCTCTGAAATTTTATTCCTGGCCCCATGCATAACCATCCCCACATCCAAATTTTTCGCCCTGCAGATGCACCCGTAGTGTAACCAAGGTGAAATGAAATATCTTCTCCTAATTTTTTCTGCCCTCTTCCGTTGCTTCTGCGTCTAAATTTTTCGTGTTTGTTTTTTGGGTTCTCCTCTGTTATCAATTTATTTAGATTTTTCAAAATGGGAAATGAAAAATATATTTTTTTTTCTTACATTTCTTAAGTCTTTTTATTTTTCCATTGGGTGCATATTTCCATTGATTTACGCTTTCCCTTTCTCTTCTCTCTCCCCCTTGTAGTAAGAGAGCAGGAGCGGATGCAATGATCAATAGGTTGCCTTTTCCCAGTTTTCACAGCCTGTAAATCGATAATCGCTAGGTAAGAAATATTTTCTACTGCCTTCTCTCTTTTCTTCTTCTCTCTCTCTCTTCTCCTCCTCTTTCTCCTCTCTCTCTCTCTTCCTCTTCTCTCTCCCCTCTCTCTCTCTCTTTTCTCTCTCTCTCTCTCTCTCCTTCTCTCCCTCCTTTTCCCCCTCCTCTCCTCTCTCTCTCCCTCTTTTCTCCCCAATTTTCTAATTTTTTAAAAAAAATCTTTTCTAAACTCTGATTACTTTACTTTCCTTTAAATCTATAAAAGAAACCCTTTGCAAAGAGAAATAATAATTAACCGTTCCAAAGTCGTTTGAATTTATCCTATACGTTTATACAACATAGTGCGCCCCCCTCCATAAAATATTTATTATATAATTTTATAATATATTATTTAATATAATATTATATATAAAATTAAAATAATTATATATATATATAATAAATATATTTATGTAATTATTATTAATATATATCTATATATATTATTTATTATATAATATATATTAATTATTTTTTATTAAAAAAACCCAAAACAAAAACTTATTTTTGAAAATGAGACTACATTTCGAAAAACCGCTGGATTTTATCTTTAGGTCGAAAATTAAGATGAAATCCATGGACTCCAAGTGTGTAAAAAACAACCACACACACACCACACCACACACACCATCACATACACTCACATACACTACACACACACAACACACACAACACACAACACACAACATATATATATTTTTTATATATAATATATATATATATTAAAATAAATAATATATATATATATTTTAAACGAGAGAGGAGGGGAAAATCACTCTTTTCTTCTTTCGTTTTGCTCTGCTTCTTTTTTTTAAACCTCTTTTTTATATGAAATATACACTGCGATTTTCCCCCTCTTCTTTTTTTTCTTCCTCCCTTTTTCTCCCCCCCCCCCCACTCCTTTAAATCTTCTTTGCCCCCCATCGTTATTCGCTTTTTCTTCACTTCTTTAGTGTCTCCTTCCTATTCCTTTTATTCCCATCCTTTTCCCTTACCGTCTCATATTTCTTCTTAATTTTGTCGAATGTATTTTTTTTTCTTGTTTACTAATTCATCTGTTCATATATCATTTATTCATTATTTTTATGTTTGCATATTTTATTTATTGTATTTATCCCAGGTGTTTAGCCATTTTACCACAACTATTCATCATTATTACATAATTATTCATCTATCTATCTATCATCGATTAATTCACTCGTTTACTCAGTTATTATCTTATCTATATATCTATTCCTATCCTAAAGGACAATCACCTCCACCCCCCCCCCCCCCTTGGTTCCGACACCCACCTCCAATGGCCCAGGTCTGCTGCCTCCGCGCTGTCAGGAATCACTAACGACTTAGTTGAAAATAAAACATTAAAAATATTAATGACTAAAGTTGCTCTGTTCACATAGCCTTCAGGAGCAATAACTGCCACGAGCTACCATGAATAATAGCCCGCGCACATATTTATAGATTATGGCAGCGATAGAGTTTTTGATATATTACTTAAAAAAAAAACTTTGTTGCTGTCCAACATTGGGAATATATTGAATATATCTGATTGTTTTCCCGTGACTGTGTTTTGCGTGGGATGGCGTTGGTTGGTGTGGGTGGGGGGGATGGAGGGAGGGGGAGGAAAGGAGGGGCGGAGGGGGGAGGGACGGGGCGGAGGGGGGAGGAAGGGGGGTAGGAGGGCGAGGGGGAGAGGAAGGGGGGAGCTTGGTTCGTGATAAATATTCAAAGCTAAGAAGGTATCTGTGGTTCAGGGGAATATTATAAGTCGTTGCCATGGTGATTATGCTTTACTTGGTGTGCAAGTTTTTTTTTTTCTTTGTTTTTTCTTCTTTCTTTGTGATTATTGTGAGGCCTCCGGCCTCCCTTCTCTGCCTCTCCCTACCCTTTTTTTCTTCTTTTCCCATTCCTTACCCCCTTTCCTCTTACTCTCCCTCTCCTAGCTTCTGTGTCTCTTACTCTCCCTCTCCTAGCTTCTGTGTCTCTTACTCTCCCTCTCCTAGCTTCTGTGTCTCTTACTCTCCCTCTCCTAGCTTCTGTGTCTCTTACTCTCCCTCTCCTAGCTTCTGTGTCTCTTACTCTCCCTCTCCTAGCTTCTGTGTCTCTTACCTCTCCCTCTCCTAGCTTCTGTGTCTCTTACTCTCCCTCTCCTAGCTTCTGTGTCTCTTACTCTCCCTCTCTTACAACCCTTCTTTCAGAAGTTGTGTTTTTTTTTTTCTTTTTTATCTTACTTTAGGTGTTCTTTCCTTCCCTATTCTTATATTCTATACTGTCTGCTTGCTTTCCTATTCTGTATCTTTGCTTATGCTCCAAAGCTTTCCTCTCAGACTACTACATCTAGATTCCATGCCTATCCAGTGATGTTTTTTTTTTTTTCCCATTCCTCTCCTTTTTCACTCCTTTTCCTCTGCCCTCAGCCTTGTCCCTGTTCCTTTTACCTCGGGCTATTCCTTGCTGAACCTACATCCTGCCCCAAATCCTGGCCACGGAAAAGTATGAAGATCCTGGAGGACATACGACATACGGATCGGCTGTCATCCCCATACTTTATGCCTTTTTTTTTAAATGTTCACTCTGGCCATTAAATTGAGACTTGTTTTAAATATTATCTATTTTAACGTAATTGCTTAATATTTGTTGCAATGTTAAGTCTCCTTTTTAAATACTATTTATCGGAGCTTTTAGAAGCTACTGTTATTCTTTTCTAGAGTGCCGCTTTTCTTTGATTTTAATTTTAATTTATTTGCTAAGCATGTTTTAGTTTTTTTTTGTTTCTATATATACATTTTCTTTTAGCTGCTCATTTTATAGTTTATTTCGAGAGCCATAGAAGCTCTGTTGCTTGTTTGTTTGTTTGTTATTTCGTGTCGAAATTACAAAATTTTTTGGTAAATTACCTTTTTTTTTGGCTTTTGAGCATTGATTTTATACCCCACATTGTGTTTAGTGATATTTTTAGTTATTTTAATGAATTTAGAGGGCTGCTTATGAGTTATATTTTGTGCAATGCTTCTGCCATAATTATTTTTTTGTTAGTTTTATCCTTTCAGTTTTATTATTTGGGATTTTTATAATTCAGTTTTACTTTTTACTACTTTTATAAAATGTTTATATCATTTTCTAAACAAACTGTATTGCAAATATTTATTTTTATTCGAAACTTTGTATTTCTTTGTTTCCCGTCGTGTATAAAAGGTGGAGGTTGGCCCCACCAATAAACAGTGTGAAGACCGAACGTGTGTTTTGTGTGTCCTCCATGGATCTTACAGTGAGATGGCGTCGAACCGGAGAAAAGGTTGTATCTGACCTCATGATTTGCCTTTGTTAAAGCTGGGTGTGCGTAGATAAGTACATGAAGGGGTATTTTAAGGTATCACCACTCTACCTCATAGACGCCCACACTTCCTTGCAGGCTTATAAGGGAACCCAGATACTTTTTGTTTATTTTTTTTATGGGGTAAACAGGGCCCACCTGTCCAGGCCCTTATGCTCTCACTTAGAGAATGCATTCATGAGAGGCCCCCTCCCACAGATACCCTTACAAGTACCTACATTTTTGGTGGCAGCGGATGGGATGTCTATGAGATATGAGTAACCTTGATTTTTATAGTGTGGTGATGCATTATCCCAGCTTTATATTTTAGCCATTTCATTTTTATTGAGCGTGGCCATTTTTTTGTCATGTTTTTTGTTTGCTAATGCCCGCTCATAGTGAGATCCTTTCGTCTCTCCAGTATTAGGAACCAATTTTTTACTGTGTTCGGCAAATGTTTTATGTATGTGCATTTTTTATTATTTTATGTATGTGCATTTTTATTTTCTTAGCCGTTTGTCCTTCTTAGCCGTTTGTCCTTCTTAGCCGTTTTATGGTTCATCGGTTTGCTTTTCTTAAGCCGTTTTTTACGGAGTATCGGTGTGCTTTCTTAGCCGTTTTTTGCGGCGTATCGAGTGCTTCTTAGCCGTTTTTACGGCGTATCGGTGTGCTTTTCTAGCCGTTTTACGGCGTATCGGTGTGCTTTTCTTAGCCGTTTTTTACGGCGTTTCGGTGTGCTTTTCTAGCCGTTTTTACGGCGTACCTCATTGATTTGAATGAGACCCTAGGTCTTCTAAAGGCAGCCGGGTTAAAACTCAATTTGGAGAAATGCAGCTTTGCTGCAACGACAATTAATTTCTTGGGCTTTACCATTTCACCTGAAGGTGTTTCGCCTGATAAGGGGAAGGTTTTGGCCATTTCAAAGTCTCCAGCCCTCGAACAGTCAGAGAAGTAAGACGCTTCCTTGGCGCTACTGGTTTCTTTAGGAAGCATATACCTAATTATGCTACCATAGCCTCTCTCTCCACCTCCTGCTGAAGAAAAAACCAGAATGGCAATGGGGTCCTGAAACAACAAACTGCGTTTGATGAACTGAAAGAACGTCTAGTCTCTGCCCCTGTTCTTCGGCAGCCGGATTTTAATAAAGAGTTTGAGATTCATACAGATGCCTCAGGTGTAGCATTAGGGGCCTGTCTGATGCAACGAGATGCTGAACAAACTCCCTATGCTATTGCATATTATAGCCGGAAATTGAGGTCAGCTGAGACCAGGTATCCAACTATTGACCTTGAGGCACTTGCGGTAGTTGAGGGTGTGAGGGTCTTTGACCCATACTTGTATGGAGGAGATTTATTGGTGTATACCGACCACCGCCCATTGGTACCTGTGTTCACAAGGAAGACAAAATCTCCAAGAATGACCAGGTATGCACATGACCTGTCATTCTATAACTTTCAATAAGATACAAGGAAGGACACAACAAATCATGTTCCCGATCTGCTGTCTCGCCAGGTTGCTAGTTTAGTGATAGCTGACAACTCCTCCCAAAAGCTAGCCATGGAACAGGAGAAAGATCCTCAGTTAGCAGACATACGTCCGCTATTTGAAAAGACGTAAGGGTGCCTCGAAAGAAGTTACCACTACCCGTAGCGCAGAATTCGAACTGAAAGATGATGTTGTGTACCGGTTATGGCATATGCCTGATCGCATATGCTATCAGCTGGTAGTTCCTACAAACTGAGGAATTCTGCACTAAAAGTAGCACACTACACCCCCATGGCATCTCATCCTGGCGTTCACAAAACATTCGAGAATGCCCGTTCTATGTATTATTGGCCAAGCATGCTCAAAGATGTTCAGGCATATGTAACCAATTGTCCAGTGTGTCAGCAGTCAAGAGGTAGCCCACAGAAGGTGGTGATGGCTGAGGCACCCTTAGCAGAGTTTCCTTTAGAGAGGGTTTCGATGGACTTGATGGATTTTGGACAGTCTATTCCCATTAGATATTGCCTTTCAATACTGGACCAGCATTCCAGATTCCTCCAGCTAGTGCCTCTCCATAAAGCAACTGCTCAAGCAGTTCATCGGGCCTTCTTTGATAACTGGGTAAGCCTGTTTGGTCCACCAAGAGTCATACAAACAGACAATGGAGTTCAGTTTACGAGCCATTTATTCCAAGAACTTACCAGCCTATTGTATGCCACGAATCATTATGCAGTCCGCTACCATCCACAAGCCAATGGATTGATTGAGCGAACGAATAGAGTGGTAAAATCTGCTCTAACTACTTTAGTAACTAGGAATCCTCGCACGTGGCATCAGTTTGTACCAGAGATAAGGCTGCAAATAAACTCGGCCATACATCGAACCACAAATGAGCAGCCGCTGTACCTCCTAACAGGTCGCCATGCCAACTTCCAGGTTGGACTTACCAACCAGGCAGTCTTTATGGAAAATATAAATCTCCAGGAGCGATTACGAGAGGCCCGAAATTCTGCCATTGCTGCATCTAAGGAAGCCCGGGTGACCTATGGGAAATATTATAACAGAGGCAAACTTGGAAGCTTTAAACCCGAATTAGGGGCATTGGTCTGGTACTATGAACAAAGGCAGGGTGGTGGCCTTCCCCCTCTTTCTGGCAAATGGAGGGGCCCAGCCAGAGTAATATCAATCTTGGGTCCGGTCACTGTGCTAATACAAGATGTTAATACAGATGTCCAGTTTAGATCCCATTTCAACCACGTTAAACCGTTCCGGTCCTCAGCAGAGTTTTCCTATGCTTTGGACGATGAGAGGTCTGAAGGGGAAGTAGACGAGCCCATCTTGCATAATGACCCAGAACCTGAAGATCTCACTGAACCTGAAGTGAATGGTGTTCCTGGTATTCCAGCAGAATCTTCGAGTGATCTACCTAATGAAGTTTATAGACAAGTGGATAATGAGGTGGCTGACGGTCCAGTGAGTAGTAGGCTGCGAAGTCGGTATCGTGTCCCAAATGGAGTGGATCCGGACATAGCCGCGTTGTTCTGTGGGATCAGAGCGCCGGACTTCCGGGATGACGGTGAACTTCGATCTACAGAATCGAGTGGAGGGACTGATGTCTAGGTCTGTTGCCCTTCTCCCTCTCTCGCAGCCCTTTTTCAGCAGACAGCAGCCACTGGTGTGAGCCGAGTGACCAGGATTCTCCAAGTGAATAAAGTGATGTCAGTGTTTTAACCGAAATTGCATTGTTTGTAATATTCAATGATGTATATTGTACCGTAATTGCAGCCAAGTCCTGTGAAGGAAGCAGCAGATTTGATTTATGTATCATTGACCATTTCGATGTTACCCTTTCATATGTGATCAGTTTTGGCACGCCCAGCTGATCTTCACTCTTTTGTTGTAAAAGGCAAGTGATGAGGCTCAGGTTTCCTTCTTCTCTTTCCTGGTTCGTTGTCTCCGTGGGCCACTTCGGACCATGGGCAGGGGAGGATTGTGAGGCTCCGGGCTCCCTTCTCTGCCTTCCCTAACCCCTTTTTTTTTCTTTTCCATTCCTTACCCCCTTTCCTCTTACTGTGTCTCTTACTTTCCCTCTCCTAGCTTCTGTGTCTCTTACTTTCCCTCTCCTAGCTTCTGTGTCTTTTACTCCCCCTCTCCTAGCTTCTGTGTCTCTTACTCTCCCTCTCCTAGCTCCTGTGTCCTTACTCTCCCTCTCCTAGCTTCTGTGTCTCTTACTCTCCCTCTCCTAGCTTCTGTGTCTCTTACTCTCCCTCTCCTAGCTTCTGTGTCTCTTACTCTCCCTCTCCTAGCTTCTGTGCTCTTACTCTCCCTCTCCTAGCTTCTGTGTCTCTTACTCTCCCTCTCCTAGCTTCTGTGTCTCTTACTCTCCCTCTCCTAGCTTCTGTGTCTCTTTATCTCCTCTCCTAGCTTCTGTGTCTCTTACTCTCCTCTCCTAGCTTCTGTGTCTCTTACTCTCCCTCTCCTAGCTTCTGTGTCTCTACTCTCCCTCTCCTAGCTTCTGTGTCTCTTACTTCCCTCTCCTAGCTTCTGTGTCTCTTACTCTCCCTCTCCTAGCTTCTGTGTCTCTTACTCTCCCTCTCCTAGCTTCTGTGTCTCTTACTCTCCCTCTCCTAGCTTCTGTGTCTCTTACTCTCCCTCTCCTAGCTTCTGTGTCTCTACCTCCCTCTCCTAGCTCTGTGTCTCTTACTCTCCCTCTCTTACAACCCTGCTTTCAGAAGTGTGTTTTTTTTTTCTCCTGCTAGCCTAGCCTAGCATCTATTTTTTTTCTCTTTTTATCTTACTTAGGTGTTCTTCCTTCCCTATTCTTATATTCTATACTGTCTGCTTGCTTCCTATCTGTATCTTGCCTTATGCTCCAAGCTTTCCTCTCAGACTACCTACATCTAGATTCCATGCCTATCAGTGATGTTTTTCTTTTTTTCCATTCCTTCCTTTTCCACTCCTTTTCCTCTGCCCTCAGCCTTGTCCCTGTTCCTTTTACCTCGGGCTATTCCTTGCTGAAACCTAATCCTGCCCAAATCCTGGCCACGGAAAGTATGAAAGATCCTGGAGGACATACGACATACGGATCGGCTGTCACTCCCATACTTTATGCCTTTTTTTAAATGTTCACTCTGGCCATTAAATTGAAGACTTGTTTAAATATTATCTATTTTAACGTAATTGCTTATATTTGTTTGCAATGTTAAGTTCCTTTTTAAATACTATTTATCGGAGCTTTTAGAAGCTCTGTTATTCTTTCTAGAGTGCCGCTTTTCTTTGATTTTAATTTTAATTTATTTGCTAAGCTGTATGTTTTTTTTTTGTTTCTATAATACATTTTCTTTTAGCTGCTCATTTTATAGTTTATTCGAGAGCCATAGAAGCTCTGTTTGCTTGTTTGTTGTTTGTATTTCGTGTCGAAATTAACAATATTTTTGGTAAATTACCTTTTTCTTTTGGCTTTTGAGCATGATTTATACCCCACATTGTGTTTAGTGATATTTTTAGTTATTTAATGAATTTAGAGGGCTGCTATGAGTTATATTTTGTGCAATGCTTCTGCCATAATTATTTTTTGTTAGTTTTATCCTTTCAGTTTATTATTTGGATTTTTATAATTCAGTTTTACTTTTTACTACTTTTATAAAATGTTTATATCATTTTCTAAACAAATGTATTGCAAATATTATTTTTATTCGAAAACTTTGTATTTCTTTGTTCCCGTCGTGTATAAAAAGGTGGAGGTTGCCCACCATAAACAGTGTGAAGACCGAACGGTGTTTTTTGTGTCCTCCATGGATCTTTACAGTGAGATTGCGTCGAACCGGAGAAAAGGTGTATCTGACCTCATGATTGCCTTGTTAAAGCTGGGTGTGCGTAGATAAGTACATGAAGGGGTATTTTAAGGTACACCACTCTACCTCATAGACGCCCACACTTCCTTGCAGGCTTATAAGGGAACCCAGATTTTTGTTATTTTTTTATGGGTAAACAGGGCCCACCTGTCCAGGCCCTTATGCTCTCACTTAGAGAATGCATTCATGAGAGGCCCCCTCCCACAGATACCCTTACATTATGTCTTATACTCAGTAACATTATGTGTCTGTATAGACTTACTGGTGTGTATGTTGCTTATTTTTTGTGTCTTTTTTATATGTATTACGATCAGTAACATTGTGTCTATCAAGGCTTACTGTGTGTGGTGTGTGTGTGTGTGTGTGTGTGTGTGTGTGTGTGTGTGTGTGTGTGTGTGTGTGTGTGTGTGTGTGTGTGTGTGTGGTGTGTGTGTGTGTGTGTGTGTGTGTGTGTGTGTGTTTTATGTCTTATGCTCAGTATCATTATAGGCATGTGTCTATCTATACTTATAACTGAGTTATTAACCCAGACTGATATTTTTTTTATATACATTCATTTCCTATAATGATATTCCCAGCTGTGATGCATATTTGCTACAAGTATCTAGACACAGCTAATCATATGCATTTATTAACAAAGATTTTAAGACGTTAAATGCTATTGTTTAATATTTATCTTTCGTACGACAGAGAAATGCTAACCGAGCCTTCAGAATACAAAACGTGTGATGTTTAATTCCGTCAGTTAGAAGCTAGTTGCCGTGCTCAAAACCTGATGGAGGAATTGATTAGCTGATTCTTTAGGGGCTTTGCACGTTCCAATAGATCTCAGGGTCATGCTTTCTCTATGCACTTAATCGGATCGACAAGATTTCGGGCCTAGTCGGCAAGCACAT
>NC_051394.1:50120952-50123452 GCF_015228065.2 Penaeus monodon
GAAATATAAATAAGATGGTTAAAAAGAAGCAGAGCTAACGAAAGAAAGATAGAGTGATGATCTCTCTCTCTCTCTCGTTTATATATATATATATATATATATAAAATATATATATAAAATATATATATATATATATATATATATATATAATGTGTTGGTGTGTGTGTGTGGTGTGTGTGTGTGTGTGTGTGTGGTGGGTGTTGTGTGGTGTTGGGGTTGGTGTATGGTATGTGTTTATTTGGCTGGTGGGTTGTGTGTCTTGGTTCGTTTTTGTATGGGAATTTATTAATTTATTTATTTGAATAAATAAAATATGATTTCAAAACTGTAGTTATTATTTCAAAAAATTTTAATTTTTTTTTAGGGTTTTTTATATAATATATATATATATATATTTTATATATATATAAGATATATATATAATAATAATATATATATATATTATACCAATTTTATAGTATAATATATAAAATAATATAATAATATATTTTAAATGATAATAAGATAAAAATAATATAAAAAAATATATAAAATAAAAAAAAATAAAAAAAAAATATAATATATATTAAAATTTGGGAAGGGGACTAGAGTAAAAAGTATAGGGATGATTTCAAAGGAAAGAGAAAGGTTGAATGAATTTTTTGGCAAGGTCGTAAAAGACGTTAAAGGAAGGAAAGTAATCAGAGTATTAGAAAAAGATTTATTAAATAGAAAATTGGAGAGAACGAGAGAGGAAAAGAGAGAGAGAGAGAAAAGAAGAAGAGGAGAAAAGAAGGAGAGAGAGAGAGAGAGAGAGGAGAGAGAGAGAGCCCGAAGAGAGACGGGGGGAGAGAGGGGGGAGGGGTAGAGGGGAAAAGAAGAGAAAGAGAGAGAGAAGAGGAAAAAGAGAGAAGGGAGCGGAGGGAGAGAAAAGAGAAGGAAGAGAGAGAGGATAGAATGAGAGATAGAACTGAGAGAGAGAAGAGAGAGAGAGAGAGAGAGAGAGAAGAGAGAGAGAGAGAGAGAGAGAGAGAGAGAGGACGGAGGAGAGAGAGGAAGAAAGAAGAAGGCATAGAAATATTCTTACCTAGCGATTATAAGATTTACAGCTTTGAATACTAGGAAGCAACTATTTGATCATGCACCCTGCTTTTTGCTCTCTCTATTTACAAGGAGAGAGAGAAGAGAAAAATGGAGCGTGATAATGGAAATATGCAAAATGGAAAACTAAAAAATATTAAAAATTAAAAAAAAAATATATTTTCATTATCATTTGAAAAATCTAAATAGAATTGCTAAACAGAGGAGGAAGCAAAAAAACAAACACGAAGAAGTAAGACAGCAGAAGCAAGGGAAGAGGCAAGAAGAAAAATTAGGAGAAGATACTTCATTCACCTCTGGCTAAAATACTGGTATCTGCAGGAAAGCGAAAATATATTAAGCATTTTGGGGATGGTTATGCATTGAGGCCAGGAAGTAAAACTAGAGAGATAAAATGTTTAGTGGAATTTTATGTAGAACAAGTGTTATGCTGCTGTGTATGCGTGTGTGCAAATATGCACACGGAAAACACACACAACACATTGATACACATACACACACGATATATTTATATAGATATATAATATAGATATATAATATATAATAATATAATTATATAATATTATATATATATATATATATATAGATATATATTATATATATTATAATATATATCATATAGATATATTTATATATATATATATAATTATATATTAATATACATTATATATAATATATATATTATATCTATATACATATATAATATATATATATAATATATAATATATATATATATATATATCTGTGGGGGTATGGTATGCATGTTTTGTGTGTTTCAGTGTGCAGTGTGTGTGTACACACAACACACACACACACACCACACACACACACACACACACACCACACCACACACACACACCACACACACAACACACGCACACGACACACACACAGAACACACACCCACACACACTTTTATATATATATGTATATATAAAATTAATTATAAGATATATTTTATATAATATATATATATATATATATATATATTTTATATTTTATATATATATATATACACATATATATTCTATGGAGTGCACATTTTCATACGTCTATAAAAACTACTTGTAAAATAACGCAACGTAACGTTTTTACACAGTGGGTTTAGTTTGAAAAATATTAGATAAAAAAAATAAAAAAAACGAGACGAGCGGTTTTCGAGGAAGTTCATACAACCTCCTCCGTGCAACGTTTTCTCTGAAGATTGGTATAAATGTTTTCGGGAACATTGACGATGCTCAAAAATTCGCGGCGAGTTCCTAACAAGTTTTTCCACTCTTGGACAACAGCGCGATATTTTGCTGACCCAATTTCTGCTCTCTCACATTGATCATGGTGTGTTTCCCTTCCTCCGCATCATTTCTGCTTTTTTTTTTTTTTTTATACGTCTTTTCTGTATGTGTTTGTGTGTTTTGTTTCT
>NC_051394.1:50128452-50130952 GCF_015228065.2 Penaeus monodon
CTCTACGAGGATGGGACGCAACCATCTTTAGAACGTCCGTTGGTATGGAGGCAGTATGGAGCTTTTCCACAGATGCCAGAAAACCTTAAAGATCTGGAACTCCACCTAAATATGTGGAATCTCTTGCAATAAATCTTTTTTTTTCATGATTTCCTCATTATTTTATATTTATAACACAAAGAACACATAATAGTTTCTTTAATTACGAAATCATGACTGAAAAGTATAATTACGTAGGATATATTTCAACACTACGTTAATTCTCTCTCTCTCTCTCTCTCTTTCTCTACAAATATATAACACTACGTTAATTCTCTCTCTATATATATAGATAATATATATATATATATATATATATTGAATATATATATGATATATATATATATACATACACACACTCACACACACAACGCATACACACACACACACACACATATATATATATTATATTATATATATATATATATAATATACTATATATATATATATATATATATATATATATATATATATATTATATATATTTAGATAGATGCATACATAAATAAATACATAGATATAAATATAGATATAGATATAGCTGTGTGTGTATTTACATGCTATACATATATATGTATATATGGTATACATTTTATATAATATATATATATAATATATAATATATATATATATTATATATAAAATATATATATATATAATATATATATATATTTTTATAATATATATATATATATATATGCACATACATGTATACACACCACACAAAACACAACAACACACAACATATATATATATATATTATAATATATATTATATATAATATATATATATATATATATATTACATACATACATACATACACAAACACACAAACACACACACACACACAACAAAACACACACACACACACACACATACACACACACACACACACACACACACACACACACACTCACACACACACACAAACACACACATATATATATATATAGATATAATAATATATATATATATATATATATATATATATAGAAAATATATATATATATGTATATAGATAGATAGATAGATAGATATAGATAGATAGATAGATAGATAGAGATATATAGATAGATAGATAGATATGAATATATATGTATATATATATATATATATAGTATATATAATATTCATATATATATAATTTTCATATATATATATATATATATATATATATATATATATATATATATATATATATAATATATATATGTTATATACATAATAGTATCATTACCACTATCAATAGTGGTAATGATACTGATCATAAGCACGAAGAGGATGATGATGATAAAGATCATAATTATGATGTCATGTAAACGCCGATGACGAGGATGATAAGAATAATAAGAAAAATATCAGTACAAATTGTTAATACAATTTGATGAAGAAAACCCAAAAGTTAGAGGTGAGATACTACTCGTTCATGTTTTTTTCTTTCTCTCAGAGAAAAAAAAATTATACCTTCCGTATGTTCGTCCCAGACGATATCATTTTATCGCGAGGATTCGAAAAATGAGGGCGTTTCCGATATCACTCTGAAATCAACTACTCTGCGGGTTTCACACTCCTCAGTTCACCACACGAACCGCTTCTGATGTCACACCAAAAGAAATGACGAAAACTCTACGGTTTTTACATTTCTCATCTCATACTGCGACATCGATACCGGGCGCCGTTCCAATAACTCTGCGGGTTTTTAACGCCTCGTTTCATTAATCGGCGCCAGCTAATGAATTGAATGGATGCAGCCACTTTCAGAAATCTGTCAGTACAAAACACAGGGCCCAAAGCTTTTCCACAGCCCCCCCCTCTAAAAAACAAAATGAATGGAATTTTATGAAAAGACATCGAAATTTGTATGAAATTTGTAATTTTAAACAATTTTTCCCTCCTTTTTTATATACATAGGACAAAGATTCAAAATTTTTAATTAATTAAAAACCATGACTGAAAAATATATATACGAAGATACATTCTATCTTACTTTAATCTTTGGAATTCAGATGTATAACTCAGTAGTTTAGCAGATAGGCTCGAGAGATCCCAGAATAAGTGATTTTGTTTGACTGGGTGGCTTTGATTTTTGTGTATACCCTGTCGTTTATTTAGGTATCCGGTCATACTGTAGCATAACAATACCCGTATAAATGGTCCGGGAAATTGTTTACGAGTTTCAATACACTTAATCAGAGCCGTGTGCAGTCAGAGCTAGTAAAGAAAGATAAGTTGGTGTTCTCATTTATATCTTTTCCGGTACTATCTTCATTCACTTTACTTTATTTGTTCATTTGTTATTAGTTTCACGTGAGAACGGAACTGCTAGAAATAGTTTATTGTTAATGGTTCACATTAACAATTAAACTATTTCTAGCAGTTTCGTTCTCCGTGAAAACTAATAAAAAAATGAACAAATAAAGTAAAGTGAATAGAAGATAGTACCGGAAAAAGTATAAATGAA
>NC_051394.1:50140631-50143131 GCF_015228065.2 Penaeus monodon
CAATTTGGTGTGACATCAGAAGCGGTTCGTGTGGTGAATGAGGAGTGTGAAACCGCAGAGTATTGATTTCAGAGTGAAGAAACGCCCTCTTTTTCAAATCCTCGCGATAAAAAGATATGTCTCGGACGAACAGTACGGAGGTATAATTTTTTTTCTCTAGAGAAGAAAAAACGAAGATAGTATCTACCTCTAATATGGTTTCTTCTCAACATTGTATAACATTTGTACTGATATTTTTCTATATTTTTCATCTCGTCATCGACGTTAATGCATCATAATTATGATCTTTATCATCATCATCCTCTTCGTGCTTATGATCAGAAATCATTACCACTATTGATAGTGGTAATGTACTATTATGTATATATACATTTTATATATTATATATATATATAAAATATATATATATATAATATATATATATATATATATATATGAATATATATATAAAATGAATATATATATATACATATATATGTATATGTATATACATATAATTCATATCATCTACTATCTATCTATCTATCTATCTATCTATCTATCATCTATCTATCTATCTATCTATCTATATACATATAATATATATATATTATATATATTATATATTTTATATATATATATATATATAATATATATAAAAATATATGTGTGTGTGTGTGTGTGTGTGTGAGTGTGGTGTGTGTGTGTGTGGTGTGTGTGTGTGTGTGTGTGTGTGTGTTGTGTGTGTGTGTGTGTGTGTGTGGGGTGTGTTTGTGTGTTTGTGTATGTATGTATGTATGTATATAATATTATATATATATATATATATATATTATATATATATATATAAAAATATATATTGGTGTGTTTTGTGTGTGTGTGTGTGTGTGTGTATACATGTATGTGCTTTTATTTTATAAAAATATATATATATTTTATATATATAATATATATATATATATATATATATATATATATATATTATAATATTATATATATATATAATAATATACCATGTATACACATAAAAACATATATATGTTATGCATGTAAATACACACACAGCTATATCTATATCTTTTTTTATATCTATGTATTTATTTATGTATGCATCTATCTAAATATATAATATATTATTAATATATATATTTTATATATATATATATATATATTTTAAAATAAAATGTATGTATATATATTTTTTATATAATATATATATATAATATATATATATATTATAATATATATATATATAATAGATATATATTATATATATAATATATATTATATATGTGTGTGGGGGTGTGTGTATGCGTGTGTGTGGGTGAGTGTGTGTATGTATATATTATATATATATAATATATATATATTATATATATATATATATATATATATATATGTAGAGAAAGAGAGAGAGAGAGAGAGAGAATTAACGTAGTGTTGAAATATATCCCACGTAATTATACTTTTCAGTCATGATTTCGTAATTAAAGAAACTATTATGTGTTCTTTGTGTTATAAATATAAAATAATGAGGAAATAATGAAAAAAAAAAGATTTATTGCAAGAGATTCCACATATTTAGGTGGAGTTCCAGATCTTTAAGGTTTTCTGGCATCTGTGGAAAAGCTCCATACTCCCTCCATACCAACGGACGTTCTAAAGATGGTTGCGTCCCATCCTCGTAGAGATTCCATTAACATTAATTTGCTGACGCCGAGTAATAAAATGAGGCGTTAAATCCCGCAGAGTTATTGAGGTGGCGCCCAAGTACGGTGTCGTGTTATGAAGTGCGAAGTTTAAATCCCGTAGAGTTTTTCCAGTTCTTTTCGGTGTGGCTTAGGAAACGGAGGTTCGTGTGATGAATTGAGGAGTGTGAGACCCGCAGAGTTATTGGTTTCGGGATGACGTCAATAAACTCTTTCACCTTCGAATCCTCGCTATAAGAACGATTCAGTCTCGAACGATCAGTCTGCTTGGGATATGTCACGATGTCAGTACGGAACGTATGAGCTTTTTTGTCCGAGAGAAAGAAAAAAAATAAAAATAAACGAGTAGTATCTTACCCATAAGTCCTTAACTTAACTATCAGTTTCTTCATCAACAATGTAATGACAATTTGCACGGGATTTTTTCTTCGTTATTGTCATTATCGTTCTTAGGAACATCATTATCATCATCAATACCATCCTCGTTCTCATGATCAATATCAGTATCATCACTGATAGTGTTACGGTTATTCCTATTACGTTCTTAGTCTTATATATCACGATCATCATTCTATCATAATCATCATCATTCCCATCCTCATCCTCATCATCACTCTCTTTTTCATCTTCAACATCGTCACTATTTAATGATTATCATCAGCCTTATAATCATTAATTTATAACAGCATGTTACCGGACTTTCCCACTTTGGTATTGTCCCCAGCACATTCTTACTAATAGACTAGAACTTCATCTTCATCTAGTAGCTGTATAAGCGATAACTTGGGGAAAGAACATTAGCAGACTTTCTC
>NC_051394.1:50150631-50163131 GCF_015228065.2 Penaeus monodon
TCCTAGCTTCTGTGTCTCTTACTCTCCCTCTCCTAGCTTCTGTGTCTCTTACTCTCCCTCTCCTAGCTTCTGTGTCTCTTACTCTCCCTCTCCTAGCTTCTGTGTCTCTTACTCTCCCTCTCCTAGCTTCTGTGTCTCTTACTCTCCCTCTCCTAGCTTCTGTGTCTCTTACTCTCCTCTCTTACACCCTTTCTTTCAGAAGTTGTGTTTTTTTTCTCCTTGCTAGCCTAGCCTAGCATCTATTTTTTTTCTTCTTTTTTATCTTACTTTAGGTGTTCTTCCTTCCCTATTCTTATATTCTATACTGTCTGCTTGCTTTCCTATTCTGTATCTTTGCCTTATGCTCCAAGCTTTCCTCTCAGACTACCTACATCTAGATTCCATGCCTATCCAGTGATGTTTTTCTTTTTTTTCCATTCCTTCCTTTTCCACTCCTTTTCCTCTGCCCTCAGCCTTGTCCCTGTTCCTTTTACCTCGGGCTATTCCTTGCTGAACCTACATCCTGCCCCAAATCCTGGCCACGGAAAAGTATGAAGATCCTGGAGGACATACGACATACGGATCGGCTGTCACTCCCCATACTTTATGCCTTTTTTTTAAATGTTCACTCTGGCCATTAAATTGAGACTTGTTTTAAATATTATCTATTTTAACGTAATTGCTTAATATTTGTTGCAATGTTAAGTCTCCTTTTTAAATACTATTTATCGGAGCTTTTAGAAGCTACTGTTATTCTTTTCTAGAGTGCCGCTTTTCTTTGATTTTAATTTTAATTTATTTGCTAAGCATGTTTTAGTTTTTTTTGTTTCTATAATACATTTTCTTTTAGCTGCTCATTTTATAGTTTATTTCGAGAGCCATAGAAGCTCTGTTTGCTTGTTTGTTTGTTTGTTATTTCGTGTCGAAATTACAAATATTTTTGGTAAATTACCTTTTTCTTTTGGCTTTTGAGCATTGATTTTATACCCCACATTGTGTTTAGTGATATTTTTAGTTATTTTAATGAATTTAGAGGGCTGCTTATGAGTTATATTTTGTGCAATGCTTCTGCCATAATTATTTTTTTGTTAGTTTTATCCTTTCAGTTTTATTATTTGGGATTTTTATAATTCAGTTTTACTTTTTACTACTTTTATAAAATGTTTATATCATTTTCTAAACAAATTGTATTGCAAATATTTATTTTTATTCGAAACTTTGTATTTCTTTGTTTCCCGTCGTGTATAAAAGGTGGAGGTTGCCCACCAATAAACAGTGTGAAGACCGAACGTGTGTTTTGTGTGTCCTCCATGGATCTTACAGTGAGATGGCGTCGAACCGGAGAAAAGGTTGTATCTGACCTCATGATTTGCCTTTGTTAAAGCTGGGTGTGCGTAGATAAGTACATGAAGGGGTATTTTAAGGTATCACCACTCTACCTCATAGACGCCCACACTTCCTTGCAGGCTTATAAGGGAACCCAGATACTTTTTGTTTATTTTTTTTATGGGGTAAACAGGGCCCACCTGTCCAGGCCCTTATGCTCTCACTTAGAGAATGCATTCATGAGAGGCCCCCTCCCACAGATACCCTTACAAGTACCTACATTTTTGGTGGCAGCGGATGGGATGTCTATGAGATATGAGTAACCTTGATTTTTATAGTGTGGTGATGCATTATCCCAGCTTTATATTTTAAGCCATTTCATTTTTATTGAGCGTGGCCATTTTTTGTCATGTTTTGTTTGCTAATGCCCGCTCATAGTGAGATCCTTTCGTCTCTCCAGTATTAGGAACCATATTTTTACTGTGTTCGGCAAATGTTTTATGTATGTGCATTTTTTATTTTATGTATGTGCATTTTTATTTTCTTAGCCGTTTGTCCTTCTTAGCCGTTTGTCCTTCTTAGCCGTTTTATGGTGCATCGGTGTGCTTTTCTTAGCCGTTTTTACGGAGTATCGGTGTGCTTTCTTAGCCGTTTTTGCGGCGTATCGGTGTGCTTCCTTAGCCGTTTTTACGGCGTATCGGTGTGCTTTTCTTAGCCGTTTTTACGGCGTATCGGTGTGCTTTTCTTAGCCGTTTTTACGGCGTACCTCATTGATTTGAATGAGACCCTAGGTCTTCTAAAGGCAGCCGGGTTAAAACTCAATTTGGAGAAATGCAGCTTTGCTGCAACGACAATTAATTTCTTGGGCTTTACCATTTCACCTGAAGGTGTTTCGCCTGATAAGGGGAAGGTTTTGGCCATTTCAAAGTCTCCAGCCCCTCGAACAGTCAGAGAAGTAAGACGCTTCCTTGGCGCTACTGGTTTCTTTAGGAAGCATATACCTAATTATGCTACCATAGCCTCTCCTCTCCACCTCCTGCTGAAGAAAAACCAGAAATGGCAATGGGGTCCTGAACAACAAACTGCGTTTGATGAACTGAAAGAACGTCTAGTTCTCTGCCCCTGTTCTTCGGCAGCCGGATTTTAATAAAGAGTTTGAGATTCATACAGATGCCTCAGGTGTAGCATTAGGGGCCTGTCTGATGCAACGAGATGCTGAACAAACTCCCTATGCTATTGCATATTATAGCCGGAAATTGAGGTCAGCTGAGACCAGGTATCCAACTATTGACCTTGAGGCACTTGCGGGTATTTTGAGGGTGTGAGGGTCCTTTGACCCATACTTGTATGGAGGAGATTTATTGTGTATACCGACCACCGCCCATTGGTACCTGTGTTCCAAGGAAGACAAAATCTCCAAGAATGACCAGTATGCACATGACCTGTCATTCTATAACTTTTCAATAAGATACAAGGAAGGACCAACAAATCATGTCCCGATCTGCTGTCTCGCCAGGTTGCTAGTTTAGTGATAGCTGACAACTCCTCCCAAAGCTAGCCATGGAACAGGAGAAAGATCCTCAGTTAGCAGACAT
Organism: Penaeus monodon; assembly: GCF_015228065.2. Classification (NCBI taxonomy): domain Eukaryota; kingdom Metazoa; phylum Arthropoda; class Malacostraca; order Decapoda; family Penaeidae; genus Penaeus; species Penaeus monodon. Next base: position 50,153,532 of record NC_051394.1, read on the forward strand.
ACGTCGCTATTTGAAAGACGGTAGGTGCCTCGAAAGAAGTTACCACTACCCGTAGCATAATTCTAACTGAAAGATGATGTTGTGTACCGGTTATGGCATATGCCTGATCGCATATGCTATCAGCTGGTAGTTCCTACAAACCTGAGGAATTCTGCACAAAAAGTAGCACACCTACCACCCATGGCATCTCATCCTGGCGTTCACAAAACATTCGAGAATGCCCTTTTCTATTATTATTGGCCAAGCATGCTCAAAGATGTTCAGGCATATGTAACCAATTGTCCAGTGTGTCAGCAGTCAAGAGGTAGCCCACAGAAGGTGGTGATGGCTGAGGCACCCTTAGCAGAGTTTCCTTTAGAGAGGGTTTCGATGGACTTGATGGATTTTGGACAGTCTATTCCCATTAGATATTGCCTTTCAATCTGGACCAGCTTCCAGATTCCTCCAGCTAGTGCCTCTCCATAAAGCACTGCTCAAGCAGTTCATCGGGCCTTCTTTGATAACTGGGTAAGCCTGTTTGGTCCACCAAGAGTCATACAAACAGACAATGGAGTTCAGTTTACGAGCCATTTATTCCAAGAACTTACCAGCCTATTGTATGCCACGAATCATTATGCAGTCCGCTACCATCCACAAGCCAATGGATTGATTGAGCGAACGAATAGAGTGGTAAAATCTGCTCTAACTACTTTAGTAACTAGGAATCCTCGCACGTGGCATCAGTTTGTACCAGAGATAAGGCTGCAAATAAACTCGGCCATACATCGAACCACAAATGAGCAGCCGCTGTACCTCCTAACAGGTCGCCATGCCAACTTCCAGGTTGGACTTACCAACCAGGCAGTCTTTATGGAAAATATAAATCTCCAGGAGCGATTACGAGAGGCCCGAAATTCTGCCATTGCTGCATCTAAGGAAGCCCGGGTGACCTATGGGAAATATTATAACAGAGGCAAACTTGGAAGCTTTAAACCCGAATTAGGGGCATTGGTCTGGTACTATGAACAAAGGCAGGGTGGTGGCCTTCCCCCTCTTTCTGGCAAATGGAGGGGCCCAGCCAGAGTAATATCAATCTTGGGTCCGGTCACTGTGCTAATACAAGATGTTAATACAGATGTCCAGTTTAGATCCCATTTCAACCACGTTAAACCGTTCCGGTCCTCAGCAGAGTTTTCCTATGCTTTGGACGATGAAGAGTCTGAAGGGGAAGTAGACGAGCCCATCTTGCATAATGACCCAGAACCTGAAGATCTCACTGAACCTGAAGTGAATGGTGTTCCTGGTATTCCAGCAGAATCTTCGAGTGATCTACCTATGAAGTTTATAGACAAGTGGATAATGAGGTGGCTGACGGTCCAGTGAGTAGTAGGCTGCGAAGTCGGTATCGTGTCCCAAATGGAGTGGATCCGGACATAGCCGCGTTGTTCTGTGGGATCAGAGCGCCGGACTTCCGGGATGACGGTGAACTTCGATCTACAGAATCGAGTGGAGGGACTGATGTCTAGGTCTGTTGCCCTTCTCCCTCTCTCGCAGCCCTTTTCAGCAGACAGCAGCCACTGGTGTGAGCCGAGTGACCAGGATTCTCCAAGTGAATAAAGTGATGTCAGTGTTTTAACCGAAATTGCATTGTTTGTAATATTCAATGATGTATATTGTACCGTAATTGCAGCCAAGTCCTGTGAAGGAAGCAGCAGATTTGATTTATGTATCATTGACCATTTCGATGTTACCCTTTCATATGTGATCAGTTTTGGCACGCCCAGCTGATCTTCACTCTTTTGTTGTAAAAGGCAAGTGATGAGGCTCAGGTCTTCCTTCTTCTCTTTTCAGGTTCGTTGTCTCCGTGGGCCACTTCGACCATGGGCAGGGGAGGATTGTGAGGCCTCCGGGCCTCCCTTCTCTGCCTTCCCTAACCCCTTTTTTTTTCTTTTCCCATTCCTTACCCCCTTTCCTCTTACTTTCCCTCTCCTAGCTTCTGTGTCCTCTTACTCTCCCTCTCCTAGCTTCTGTGTCTCTTACTCTCCCTCTCCTAGCTTCTGTGTCTCTTACTCTCCCTCTCCTAGCTTCTGTGTCTCTTACTCTCCCTCTCCTAGCTTCTGTGTCTCTTACTCTCCCTCTCCTAGCTTCTGTGTCTCTTACTCTCCCTCTCCTAGCTTCTGTGTCTCTTACTCTCCCTCTCCTAGCTTCTGTGTCTCTTACTCCCCTCTCCTAGCTTCTGTGTCTCTTACTCTCCCTCTCCTAGCTTCTGTGTCTCTTACTCTCCCTCTCCTAGCTTCTGTGTCTCTTACTCTCCCTCTCCTAGCTTCTGTGTCTCTTACTCTCCCTCTCCTAGCTTCTGTGTCTCTTACTCTCCCTCTCCTAGCTTCTGTGTCTCTTACTCTCCCTCTCCTAGCTTCTGTGTCTCTTACTCTCCCTCTCCTAGCTTCTGTGTCTCTTACTCTCCCTCTCCTAGCTTCTGTGTCTCTTACTCTCCCTCTCTAGCTTCTGTGTCTCTTACTCTCCCTCTCCTAGCTTCTGTGTCTCTTACTCTCCCTCTCCTAGCTTCTGTGTCTCTTACTCTCCTCTCCTAGCTTCTGTGTCTCTTACTCTCCCTCTCCTAGCTTCTGTGTCTCTTACTCTCACTCTTCCTAGCTTCTGTGTCTTTACTCTCCCTCTCCTAGCTTCTGTGTCCTCTTACTCTCCCTCTCCTAGCCTGTGTTTTTTCCCCCTTCTTTCTTTCTCTACTCTCCCCTTTTTACAACCCTTTTTTTTCAGACTTGTGTTTTTTTTTCTCCTTGCTAGCAGCCTAGCATCTATTTTTTTTCTTCTTTTTTAATCTTACCTTTAGGTGTTCTTCACTTTCCCTATTCTTATATTCTAATCTGTCTGCTTGTTTCCTATTCTGTATCTTTGCCTTAATGCTCCAAGCTTTCCTCTCAGCTAACTACATCTGATTCCATGCCTATCCAGTGAGTTTTTCTTTTTTTTCCATTCCTTCCTTTTTCCACTCCTTTTCCTCTGCCCTCAGCCCTTTTCCCTGTTCTTTTACCTCGCTATTCCTTGCTGACCCACATCGTCCAAATCCTGGCCACGGAAAGTATGAGATCCTGGAGGACATACGACATACGGATCGGCTGTCACTCCCATACTTTAATGCCTTTTTTTAAATGTCACTCTGGCCATTAATTGAGCATTGTTTTTAAACTCTATTTTAACGTAATTGCTTAATATTTGTTGCAATGTTAAGTCTCCTTTTTAAATACTTTTATCGAGCTTTTAGAATCTTGTTTTTTTTCTAGTGCCGCTTTTTCTTGATTTTTTATAATTATTTTATTTTGTCTAAACATGTTTTTTATTTTTTTTGTTTCTATAATACATTTTCTTTTAGCTGCTCATTTTATAGTTTTTATTTCGAGGCCATAGAAGCTCTGTTTGCTTGTTTGTTTATTTGTTATTTCGTGTCGAATTACAAATTTTTTGGTAAATTACCTTTTTCTTTGGCTTTTGAGCATTTATTTTATACCCACACATTGTGTTTAGTGATATTTTTTAGTTATTTTAATGAATTTAGAGGGCTGCTTATGATTATATTTTGTGCAGCTTCTGCCATAATTATTTTTTTGTTAGTTTTATCCTTTCGTTTTATTATTTGGGATTTTTATAATTCATTTTTACTTTTTATACTTTTATAAAATGTTTAATCATTTTCTAAACAACTGTATTGCAAATGTTTATTTGTATTGAAATTTGTATTTCTTTGTTTCCCGTCGTGTATAAAGGTGGAGGTTGCCCCCATAACAGTGTGAAGACCGACGTGTGTGTTTGTGTGTCCTCCATGGTCTTACAGTGGTGGCGTCGACCGGAGAAAAGGTTGTATCTGACCTCATGATTTGCCTTGTTATAAGCTGGTTGTGCGTAGATAAGTACAATGAAGGGGTATTTTAAGGTATCACCACTCTACCTCATAGACGCCCACAATTCCTTGCAGGCTTTTAAGGGAACCCAGATACTTTTTTTTATTTTTTTTATGGGGTAAACAGGCCCACCTGTTCAGGCCCTTATGCTCCTTTACTTAGAGAGCATTCATGGAGGCCCCCTCCCACAGATTACCCTTACATTATGTCTTATACTCAAACATTATGTGTCTGTATAGACTTACTGGTGTGTATGTTGCTTATTTTTTGTGTCTTTTTTATATGTATTACGATCAGTAACATTGTGTCTATCAAGGCTTACTGATGTGTGTGTGTGTGTGTGTGTGTGTGTGTGTGTGTGTGTGTGTGTGTGTGTGTGTGTGTGTGTGTGTGTGTGTGTGTGTGTGTTTGTGTGTTTTTGTGTGGTGTGTGTGTGTGTTTGTGTGTGTGTTGTGTGTGTGTGTGTTTTATGTCTTATGCTCAGTATCATTATAGGCATGTGTCTATCTATACTTATAACTGAGTTATTAACCCAGACTGATATTTTTTTATATACATTCATTTCCTATAATGATATTCCCAGCTGTGATGCATATTTGCTACAAGTATCTAGACACAGCTAATCATATGCATATCTATTTAACAAACGATTTTACGAATGCTGATAATGTATTTAATATTTATCTTTCGTACGACAGAGAAATGCTAACCGAGCCTTCAGAATACAAAACGTGTGTGATGTTTAATTTCCTGTCAGTTAGAGAGCTCAGTTGCCGTGCTCAAAACCTGATTGGGAAGGAACTTGATTACTTTCTGCATCATTTAGGGAGCTTTGCACGTATCCAAAGATCTCAGGGTATGTTTCTCATATGCACTTTAATATGGGATCGACAATGATTTCCGGTGCCTTTAGTCGCAAGCACATGCTAATAAGTTTTGTTTCATATTTGGTAGATATTTTTATATGAATTGATATTGACACACACACACACACACACACACACACACACACACACACACACACACACACACACACACACACACACACACACACACACACACACACACACAAACACACACAAACACACACAAACACACACACAAACACACACCCTGAGCGTGTGTGTGTATGTATGTAGTATATACAGTACAGCGTGTGTGTGTGTGTGTGTGTGTGTGTCCGTGGATGTAGGGCTTTGTTTTTTTTTTATTACAAGCTACAAATAAGCGTCGCTAAACAACGAACACGACTCAGACACTAATTAAGCTTAGAACTGATTAAGAACTCGACAAACTGTCCGAAATTTCTTGACGAGAACAATGAGACTAATCAACTTCTTTGGCTTGCGTCCGTTCTCGAAATCTGTTCTTCTGAGGAAAGCAGAGAACAGCCTGATCCTCTCTATTCCTGTCGGGTGGAGGGTAAATAATTACAATTTTCTTCTTTCTTTGTTTCTCTGTGGATTTGTCTGCGTGTCTTTTCTTTTTCTATTTCTTTTGTTCTTCTTATTTTACTTCGTCTCTGTGTATGTGCCTTTGTCTCTGTGTCTTTCTTTGTTTCTCTTTTTTTTTCTTTCTCTCTCTCTCTCTCTTTCTCTTTCACTTTCACTTTCACTTCGTCTTTGTCTTTGTCTTTCTCTATCTCTTTCTCTCTCAGTCTGCCCCCCCCCTCCCCTTCTCTCTCTCTCTCTCTCTCTCTCTCTCTCTCTCTCTCTCTCTCTCTCTCTCTCTCTCTCTCTCTCTCTCTCTCTCTCTCTCTCTCTCTCTCTCTCTTTCTGTGTGTCCCTCTATCTCTATCTATTTTTCTATATTTCTCTATATCATCCTCTCTACCCATTTCTATCTCTTTGTCTCCACTTCTTTTTTATGTCCCCTCTGAAAAAATGGTATACAACAACGATTCTGCATGATGCTAACTGATATTTTTATACCAGGAAAAAACAAAACTGACATACTTTTTCTCTCTCGTTATCTGTTTTGAATTAACACAGAAACAAGTGAACCATTGTTTCGTAGTTAGTGAACTGTAGTTTTTAGGTATGAATTACTGTCAGAAACAAATGCCATATACAAACGAAAACATTTCATTGCATCAGTTGTTTTACGTAAATAGTAAACTACAATCAGTTGCTTTAATCAAATAATCATTGCAGTTATAACAAAGACGTGGAAGCGTGATTTTGAAAATAGATTCGTGCATATGGAATGTTATAGTTTGTTTCGATTTCAATATTAGAACATGTTAAACTGGCAATATAAAACTACGTGTGTGTTATCTGGAGATTGAACAAAAAATTTACAGTTCGGATAGATGTATACATAAATATAACATATAAAGGCATATGAAACAATATATGAATGTTTTTATATAACGACAGACAAATATAGGGCAGAGCAAGTGATTAATAAAACTTGAATTACACACAACATCAAAGAGATTAGTTAATATAATATCAGCATAAACTATAGCAATGAGTATATATATTTTTTTCAAATAACTATTGAATTATGTAAGCATTATGCACAAAACAAATGTATATCACATTGTTAATCATACAGGAATTGGTATCACTTGATGTTTTATAGAACTTTTGAAATAATTTTATTTTGTGATTATACTTCTAAAGCATTTGAAAGGGAAGTTTTTGTTCAAGTTTATATATAGTAATTTAAGTTTCAATAATATTTTGATCTTTAGGAACTCGGTTATATCATATTTTAGAGTACTATCAATAAAATCGTCAAATTTAATCTTGTCCTAAATAATAATAATGATGTACTGAAGAACTTGAAACCTCAAAACCTCAAACAGCAAACAGTATATGCATGTCACCCTGTACACAATATTTTATACCAACGCCTTGCCAATCAGTTTCATTAAATCCGCCATTTTATTCAGCCTGCCTGACTGGCAGATTTGGGTAATGGGTTGATATTCAGAAATCGACCTACATCGTCATTTATTCGCTAGGTGCGGTTATGCGACTATTTTTAGCTATTTTTACCGAACAAATAATCTGATTTTCTTATATTACTGTGGATGAATTGTGATTATAGTGTAATAATTCATATTTTCCATTGTCGAGTTATGTTTTTAAATTAACTCTGGAGTTATTCTGGAGTGATATTTGGATTTCCATTTACTCAATGTTTAATAAGTTCCGTAGAAAAAAAATATATGTACTGAAGGTCAATGCAATACGACAGTTGTAATTTCAATTGAAGTGAAGTGAAATGTACAATGTACAGTTTCTTCAATGTTGCAAGGTAATAACATGATTATCATTAGCATTTATATGGCAGTGATTAATATTACGCAGTTACGTTATATAATAATTACAGGCTCAATTATTTTGCGTATATATATTTTTTTACATTATCCCCGAAGAATTATTAATGATAACAATAACATCAAATACAATAGCAATAATGATTAAGGCAATAATAATGTAATGAAATAACAATGAAAATAGTGATGATAATAATAGAAATAACAATAATAGTATTAATATTGATAACGATTGTCATCATAATCTCAATAAAAATAACAATGATGCTGATAATTATAATGATCAGGAAGACATGTCTAAAAATATATAGCTGTCAACTAAGGATTCTTTACACTGCAGCTGTCAGTTACATAACCAAGTCAGATCTGTGCCATTGTTGACGTAAAAGAAACAACGTTAGTTGTTAAGAAATATTATTTAATGTAAAGGGAGACTAATATATAACTGAATTTCTGAGACTTACTGTAGGAGAGCACTTTTTTTTTTTTTTTTTTTTTTTTTTTTTAAGAGCATATCTCTATAAAATCCAGGAAGGTAAAGTCGGCATCAGAATCAGTTGGATTAAGGAGAGATAGAATCAGGATTGGGATTTTCAAATGGAAATTTTTATCCTCAGTACTGTTTGTTTTGTGCCTGGTGCCTTTGTCTGCATTGTAGACCGGCAGGTAGATATAAACTCGTGATAAGATAAACCACCTTATCACAGACGAAGAAACTTGTTTTTTTTTTTTTTTAATACAGACGATATCTATATATGAAAATGGTCATATGAAGTTCTTTCGACTTACATAAGCTTTCAATAGACGAACTAACAAGAGGTTATATTACTGAGAGAAATAGCATATGTTTGGCAAATCGAGCAGAGATATTTATAATTAGGTGAGGAATGTAAATAATGATACCAATAACAAAGAAATTAACAAATGATTAAGAAAGATAACTCTAGGAGAGGGCGAAAGGTCACAAAGTAATTTGAGAGTGGAAAAAAAATGCAATGAATGATATTTACATGTGAGCAGTAGTAACAAGAGCAATCAACAGGACAACAGAAGAGTTAAAAGAAGTAGATAAAAGAGAATAGAGCTTTTAATTCCGACGTATGTATCCTTAAGCAGAAAGAGACAGATTTTATAAAAAGAGAAAAGAAAATGTAGTCAGAGCAGTATCGGGTATAGTTCGAATATGAAAGGTATTAACATTAAATGTCATATATACAAAAACAGGAAGAATTCCTAGACATTTGCAAAGATAACAGAGCAAAAAAAAACAAACAAGGAAATGAAAAAAAAGAAAAAAGAAAATATTGCTCCATTACTATCTATTTGCAATGGTTAGTAATGGAGGCCTTAAAAGGACACAAAGAAGGCTTAACACAATAATCTTGCAGTTCAAAATAATGAAGTAATTAAAAGTAATTAGAATCAAAATTAAAAGTTAAATAATAGACGTGGCACTTAACACGACCTGTGTCATAAGAAATTCCTTAGCAGCTTTGGTTAAGACAGTATATCAAGTATCTGTAAAAGTAATAACTATAATAAAGATGATGATGATGTTGATAAAGATGGTGATGATACTGTTTGTTATTAAGATCAATACCAACACAGAAACACTAATCACAATAATAATAATAACAGAATAAAACAAAATTGAAAGAAAAAAAACAATCTTTAGCAGCAAAAATAAATAGATAAATTAATGAAAAACAATAATAACAATAAATAAATAAATAAAAGGAAACATACTGTTGTCTACATAAAGAACCACTGCCCCCTCCCCCCTTTTTTTCTTCTTTTTTTACAGCATTAGGCTCAAACACCGCGGAAAAAGGGCTGAGTAGAGATGATCCCAGCGTTGGGTAAGGAACTCGCCAGCCTTGAATCCAACGGGAACATTTTTAGGACTTCCGGCAAATACTGTATAGTCCCCCTCTCTCCCCTCCCCCTCCTTCCTTCTTTCCCTCCCTCCTTTTCCTCCCTCCTTTTCCTCCCTCACTTCCTCCCCTTCTTCCCTCCCCCCATGACTCGATGACCGACTTGCGAATCTGCTGCGTAAGCGAAAAAGGAATAAAAAAAAGGAATCTTTACCTACGTGCTTCGCTCTTACTCTTTGTGTGTGTGTGTGTGTGTGTGTGTGTGTGTGTGTGTGTGTGTGTGTGTGTGTGTGTGTGTGTGTGTGTGTGTGTGTGTGTGTGTGTGTGTGTGTGTGTGTGTGTGTTTCAGTCTCTCATCTCTCTCTCTCTCTCTCTCTCTCTCTCTCTCTCTCTCTCTCTCTCTCTCTCTCTCTCTCTCTCTCTCTCTCTCTCTCTCTCCACCTCCCCCGCGTCCCCCACCCCGGCTTGCTGCCTAGAATAACCTTCGTCACGGGCTTTTCACTCCAACAAGTTCTACCTTATCGCCAAACTCTTGCAACAACTC
>NC_051394.1:50168131-50170631 GCF_015228065.2 Penaeus monodon
GAGAGAGAGAGAGAGAGAGAGAGAGAGAGAGAGAGAGAGAGAGAGAGAGAGGGGGGGGGAGAGAGAGAGAGAGACAGACAGACAGACAGACAGAGATAAAGAAAGAAAGAAAAAAACAGAAAGAGGGAGGAAAAAGAGAAAGAGAAGGGACAGAGAAAGAGAGAGAGAGAGAGAGAGAAGAACGCCGAGTAAAGGAAGGCAAGAGGAAGAGATGAGAAAGGATAGAATTATGAAAAAGCGGAGCAACGAGTAAGCTGAATGACGGAGATGAATTGGTGATAGGATAAAGGAGACAGAATGCAGATTATGAGAGACCGCGTGAAGAATGGTTTTAAAGGGGGAAGGAGAGAGGGAGGAGGGGAGGAGGAGGAGAGGATCCCTAGAGGGGGTGGGAGGAGGGGAAGGGGATGGAGGGATGGGGGATGGAGATGGACGGGTGGGGGGAGAGGTGGAGGGATGGGGGAGGAGGGCATTCCGGGGGGTAGGGAGGCTTTGGAAGGGTGGGGAAGGGGGCGGAGGGGTGGGGGTGGAGGACAGGGCTGAGGGGAAGGGAATCATTTCTTTGCAAGAAAGGCCTCTTGCATGTCTTGATTAATTGCCATTGTTTATGCAAGCCAGCTGTTCAATACTCAAGATGCTCCGTTCTTTCTAGGGTTCAATGAGAGGTGCTTAGGTTTTTACCTTCGTGCTTCTTTTTTTCCCTCGCTTCATTTTTCGCTTGGTGCTTCAGTTTTTACCTTCGTGCTTCATTTTTTCCTTGGTGCTTCATATTTTCCCTTGGCGTTTATTTTTTATTCCCTTGTTGCTTTATCTTAACTTTGCTGCTTCATTTCTTCCTTGGTTCTTCATTTTATCCTTGGTGCTTCATTTTTTCTCTCGCCTCATTTTTCGCTTGGCGCTTCATTTTTCCCCTTGGTGTTTGTTTTTTTCTTGGTTCATTTTTCTCCTTGGTGCTTCATTTTTTTTCCCTGGTTCGTTTTTTTCTTTGGAGGTTTCTTTTTCCCTGGTTAATTTTTTCAAAGGTGCTTCATTTTTTCCTTGGTGCTTCATTTTTTCCTCGGTTAATTTTTTCCCTTGGCGCTTCTTTTTTCTGGTGCTTCATTTTTCCTCGGGCTTAATTTTTTTCCCTTGGCGCTTCATTTTTTCCCTTGGCGCTTCATTTTTTTCCTTGGTGCTTCATTTTTTTCCTTGGTGCTTCATTTTTTCCTCGGTTAATTTTTTTTCCCTTGGCGCTTCATTTTTTCCCTTGGCGCTTAATTTTTTCCCTTGGCGCTTCATTTTTTCCCTTGGCGCTTCATTTTTTTCCTTGGTGCTTCATTTTTTTCCTTGGTGCTTCATTTTTTCCTCGGTTAATTTTTTCCCTTGGCGCTTTATTTTTTCCCTTGGCGCTTCATTTTTTTCCTTGGTGCTTCATTTTTCCTTGGTGCTTCATTTTTCCCTCGTTTATTTTTCTTTGGTGCTCCATTTTTTCCTTGGTTAATTTTGTCCTTGGTTAATTTTTTCCCCTTGTGCTTCATTTTTTTTCTTTAGTGCTTCATTTTTTTCCTTGGTGCTTCATTTTTTCCCTAGTGAATTTCATTAATTCTCTTGTGACAGGTGAGGTGTTTCATTCCTTCCTTTACTTTCCTATTTAATTCTTTTGCTTTACTTTTGTGCAGTGTGTGTGTACCTGCTTGTCAAAACGAAATTTTCTGTCCCATGATCTAAAGTATTTTATAAATGTCTTTTTTAGATCTACATTACTCATTTATACATTATAAAATATAGCATCATTTAGCCATATCATTCTGATTTACAGGATTTTTTTTTTTTTTTTATGATACTGCGAAAATAAGATTTAAAGAAATACTGTCGATCATTTTTAACCCATTCATAGTTAATCACTTACATGGCACTCTTCCGTTTCAATTCCACGAACATCAATGTAATCGGATGTTCTCAAGCCAATAATAATCGTTTGATAACTAATCAGATATAAACTCCTCTCCTACCTTATTATAAGGAAAAGGATCTTAAGTACCTGAATCCTAAGTTACAGGGATTTTGTATAAATCAAAGGGTTCGGAAATGGTAATAAGTCCGCTTCAAGTCCAGTATGTCTCTTTGTCTATCTGTTTTTGTATGAAATTGATTCAAGAGATTGCGTTCTTATGACTACAAGAATACCATATTTGCAGGTTAATAAGGCTTAATTTTTGTTCACGAACTGTTTAGTTTTTAGAACATATAAAGAACATAGAAAAGAAACACCAACACGTAAACATAGCAAAAGTTATAAAATAAAAATACTTCTGTTTAAAAAAAAAAAAAAAAATCATTGATCGTTTGATCGTATTCCTCTGAAATGCGTCTTTTAATCGCTTTTATTCTCGCTACTCAACCTGGCTTCCATTAATCACCTGTGGCAATTTCTTTCAAGAGTTCTCTCAAAGGCGTATTTTCAGTGAATAGATATATTTAAGCTCACATTCATATTCATGTTTGATATCTAACTGTATAT
>NC_051394.1:50198131-50200631 GCF_015228065.2 Penaeus monodon
GCATGAGTAAAGAACTGAAAAAGAAAAAAAGAAATTAATTTGGATGGTGAGAGGTCTCTAAGGAAAACAAGTCTGCTATCGGAACCAAAATGTACAGACAGACAAACATTAACCTTGCAATCTAAAGGAATATCGAAATGGTATATATAAATACTTCATACAAATGTGGACGGTTAATCTCCGAAGTTACTGGAACTAAATACAATTACTGAAATTAATAAACCAGATGCAATATGCATCGCTGAATCCAAGCTGGATCCCTCTGTAGACGATGTAGCATTAGGTTTCGGAGACTATAATATTTGGAGAAAAGATAGGGCAAATGGAAATGGAGGGCGTAGCAATATTAACAAAGAAAAATATATATATATATATAAAGCAGTTAGTGATTAAGCAAGATCCCATAGTAGAACCAAAGGCAATTGAAGTAGAAATAAATATTGTAAATGTAATAGTAATCACAGTGTAAATACCGCCTCTTACATAGGTGCGGTCACACGAAAATTACCAAAAACTAATTCAAGAAACGTTAAAGGGCCTGGAAGTATTGCTACAACTTTCGGAAACCAATGCAATAGATATTCTGGGAGATTTTAGTAGCAAAATTGACTGGGAAAGTTTCGATCCCAATGCGCAGCCAGATGCAAAATTACTAGAAGTCATAAATACGCATTGCCTTTCCCAAAATGTAACAGATCGTACCAGGGTCAGAGGGCTAAATAATCTGTCTTTGCTTGACCTAATATTCACATTGTATAAAGATGACATAAAGAATATCGAACACTGTTCGCCTCGAGGAAAAAAGTGACTACATGAGTAACTAGATTAAACTAATATCTGCTACAGGAAAAATATTCATTGTGAGTAAGAAAAGAAAGGGTAAATACAATACCAAGAATGGTTTTGTAAAATCTATAAAGATTTCTTTGATGGGAAACTCCTGGGCGAAGAGAACCTTGATATGCAATATTCAACAATTTCCAGACTCTTTTAAAAAAGGAACACAAAAAAATTGTATCAACATTCAAAACTGAAGCAAGAAACGGTCGAAATTGGTTTAATGTTAAGTGTAAGAAAATATCGGAAGACAAGTAACTCCTTTTGAAAAGGTTCAGAATACATGGAACTCGGGTAGCATATGAAAGGTATAAAGTTGGAACAAATGAGTATACGAAACCATGATGAAATCAATAAATGTACAAATCAAACCACAGCTCTTATTGAACTACATGAATAGTAAAACTAAAATAGAGATAAAATTAGCGCCATCAGCGACAATAACATTGTTTATACTAAGGGGGAAGAAATGTGTGAAGTCCTTAATGAGAATTTTCAATCACTGTTCACGGTGCGTGCTTTTAAATGGCACAGTGGCAAGTAACCGTACAAAACGTAAATCAGAGTATCGAAAAAAAACACACTAAATTGAGTGAAATAAAAGACTTATTAAAAGAGTTAGAAAAGATTAAAGCAGAGGGACCAGACGATATATCTAACTGGGTTCTTATGGCTTGTGCCGAACAGCTATGTGCTCCCTTATTGTTAATATTCCAAAATTCAGTGAGACAAAGACACCTACGAAAATATTGGAAACTCACCAGCGGAACACCTTCATATATGAGCGACGACGAACAAAACCCTCTAAATTATAGACTCATTTCTTTAAACAGTTTAGTATTTAAGCTGTTAGAAATGATAATCAGGTTGTAATACTTGAAAAATACGAAATGATATCAAATAAGCAATCTGGTTTTATGGAATGTGTAGTAAATCTGTTTTTATGACAGTTTCTTAACTATTACAGGAAAGAGATGCCTGGGTGGGTTGCATATGCATAGATTTTTAAAAGGCACTTGATAATAGTATTCTATGAGACACCTTGTCTCACAGAAGACTATTATGGAAATTAGAACACCTAAGGGGAAAAAACAGATGAGTACTGTAGTTAGAGGAAAGCACTCAACATGGAAACGAGTAACTACCTCAAGGATCGGTCTTGGAGCCAATTATGTCTACTATTTTCATAAATGATTTAGGGTCAAACATAAGCTCAGGTAGTCATCTGAATGGTTGCAAACGAAATGCCCCCCCCAAAAAAAAGATAATTGGCGACGTCTCATGCTAATGTCTCCAAAGTAACATCGAGAAACTTATTCGTGTGCAGTTATACTTGGAAAACGGAATTCAGCACCAATAAAGGCCATATAGTAAGGTTCGGGGAAGCTAAAAAATCGTCCATTATACCAATACTTCGAAGACGCAGCATTAAAACCAGCAAATGGGGTAAAAGACCTCGGAATAATCATAATCAGGAACCCAAGCCCAAATGGTCATATAAATGAAAAGATCCGTAAAATGCTAAGACTGACTGCCAACATGAAGAGGGTATTCGTGTATGTGGACGAAGATATGATAAGGAAAATCATTACAACCATCATAAGGCCTAGTCTAGAGTATGGTGCAGTGGTATGGAGTCCAAACATTAAAAAGAATATAGATA
>NC_051394.1:50223131-50228131 GCF_015228065.2 Penaeus monodon
CAATTACATCTTGGCATCTGTATTTATATAAGGTGGTACGCTACATGTTACCATAAACCCCCTTAACATATCTTTCCTTCTCACATACACTGTTGAATCATATCGAAGAAGTTTTCGAGAGATTATGTAATCCGTGGTCTGATTGGTGTATATTAAGTTCTATATTAATTTTCTATATACTCGACATTAATTAAGTAAATTCGTTTTAGGTAGTATGAATTTATTTTTTATGCATATATCACTATCCATGACTTAATTAATTAAATGCTTGTAACGTGAATTTTGTATGAATTTAATGCAGTGCCTTGAGCATATAGGTAAAACAGTAATTATGTTAATGGGTATTACTAATCTAATTCAGATCTTGATTCGTATATACACATAGCACGGACGTGTAAAATTCTAATTTGAAGTTGCATGACGGGAATTGCTAATGTCAATATAAGGTGAGAGAGAAGCTAACTCAAACATACATGCAATGAAAATTAATTAAGTCTGAATACATGTGAATTTCAATATTGAGTTATCCCAAAGAGCTTTAATTAACAAAACAGTTACATTGGTCTGATAGATAGAGATTCAACATGTAGTGAAACCTTGATTTTATACCATCAGTTCACACCAGAGATTTTTGACCATCGAAACAGTAAGTATTGAAGAACATATTCGAGCAAGATATAAAGGCATTGTTCAGGAAACAAGAAACAAAGCATATTTATAACCATAGTTGTAACAATATTGTGTATCATGAGTGTAACATGTAGTTTCCTTCATTAGCAAGCTCCTTGGCATGGCAGCAAGAGTGCCAAGTTGAGGACAATAATACACGTTTTCATTACTGTAAAATAGGTCCAACAAATGATATACCATTTGGTTTGGAATATCAGCATCCCAAGGGGCAATATCTATGACTAAATCGATCTACCTACATGATAAAAAGATTGGTTGGCTACTTTATTCATATCTGTCAACTTTTCTTTTTGTGTGTGTGTGCGTGTGTGTGTGTGTGTGTGTGTGTGTGTGTGTGTGTGTGTGTGTGTGTGTAGTGAAAACGAAGACAATAGACCTTCTTAACTTCCTCCAGAACAGTTGTCTTTGGCCGGTATTGAAAAAAGAAAGAGAAGTCTAAGGCAGAAGTCAAGAGCTAAATCCCCCCCCCCAAAAAAAATATATATATTTACAAATTGGTCAAGACCTGCAGGTTTTAGCAAGAGGAAGGTTGCAGACCCATAATGCAGAGATAAATTATTAGTACTTGTTTATTTCTTCTCGCCACTGTATCCCCAAAAAATATTTTTTTAATTGTTTTGTGAGTATAATTATCCGAAATATTGCTTAGCTATGACTATAAATATTATCATTGGTATATGCTATATTTGTTACTCTTATTAATACAGTAGTTGTTACAATCATCTTTATCACTGGCACTATTATCAATATTACCATCACTTAAATATATAGTAGCAATCAATAATACCAGGATCATTATTAGTATCGCATAAATTGACAGTAGTAATCTAATTATGACGATATTAACATCACAAGAGTTGATTAGCATCACAAAGAAGGAAATAAGAAGGAAATATCTCTGTATGATTAATTATCTACTACGAGAACGTACTTAATGCTATGATTCGTTCGACGATTTCACACTATAGCAAATTAAAGATAGAAATCTGTATACGGTCTTGAACATGTAGCCGAGGTTTTAAGTTCAAAGTAATATTTGCTCTCAATGGATGTCACATTTACTGAATATTGATTATGATATTTGGCCAGTGAAACGAGTGTATCACTACAAGTATTATCATCACTATCATTATGATCACGATCACGATCTTCATCACGATCACCATCATCACTATTACTATCACTATCACCATCAGTCTAATCACCATCTGCATCACAATCACCATCATCACCTCCACTAGCACCAACGCTCTCATCACCACTGTCATTATAACTATTATTACCATCATCACCATTACAATCATCATGGTCGTCATTTTCAAATCACCATCACAATTACCCTCATAACAGGGACGAATATAACAGTATGTCTTACAAAGTTTATTAAAACTCATATGTCTGTCATTATTCAACTCAGCGTGTAATTATATTAATTAGGCATGTATCGTAAAATGTTTGTGCATTTGTTGATTCTGCATCGTGAATCATGATAATTACATTTGCATTTAATGTTTTAATGCTATGTATTAATCAAGTATATGAATGTATATATATTAGAGGATTTTATGCTTTTCCTAATCACCCCCTTCATAATCACAAAGTGCACATATAAAAAAAGAAAAAAAACTGTATATATATATATATATATACATATATATATACATACATATATATATATATATATATATATATATATATATATATATATGTATATATATGTGTGTGTGTGTGTGTGTGTGTGTGTGTGTGTGTGTGTGTGTGTGTGTGTGTGTGTGTGTGTGTGTGTGTATGTGTGTGTGTGTGTATACATATTTACATGTGTGTGTTTGGGTGTATGTGTGTGGTTTATGTTTTTTTTTTAATCGCAACAAAAAACAACAATCAAAACAACGATAATAACGATCATAAAGACGACAGTGATTTTGTCAAACTTCTCACTTGAATTGTCGTAAAGGTCACAAAATGTCTGACACACACAAAAACACACACACACACAAAAAAAAAATGCGTTTCATTTCATATGCAGTCGAAAATGTCCAGTGTTGTTCTGATATCGTGGAATGCATGATAAATAAATCACTGTATCTGTTTAGCATACAAGAGGCAACGACTTGCAGATAGTGGTTGTTAAAATTCCAATCTTGTCCTTTGCTATTCGATTTATGCTTTCACAGTGTTTGTCAGAGTTCAGTATTTTCTTAATGTAGTCAACGTATTTCACTGCACATTCACGGTTAAAGCTCTTGTCATACGTGTTTCGAATTCCGTTTTGAAGATCCGAATCATGTGACCGTTTTTTGTTCGGATAGGTTCGAAGAATTATTCACTTCGTTTCATTCAATTTTGTCGTGGTTATTCGCACAATCCCTATGTCCGGGTCGATGTGAATGCATGTTTTATATTTTTCAAGGTGAGTTTTAACAGTTATATGGTAAAGAGAATTTTAAAAATGTATAAAACCGGAATTTAAGCTCTGTAAGTATAGCTGGAAGAGGAAAGGGTTATATGAACGCTATGAGACATAACATTCAGTAAGAAAATATAGGTACATATATATATATATATATATATATATATATATATATATATATATATATATATATATATATATTTGTGTGTGTGTGTGTGTGTGTGTGTGTGTGTGTGTGTGTGTGTGTGTGTGTGTGTGTGTGTGTGTGTGTGTGTGTGTCTGTGTGTGTGTGATTCCACTAGCAAATATTTAACAGAAATTAAGTTTGTTTATCTAAAGCAATTATTGTTAATGTCGAAATGGCAAATACTGTATGCTGCACACGATTAACGTGAGTTGACCGTAAAATAGTCATACATAATTTCTGAATTTAACTCTCTCTCTCTCTCTCTCTCTCTCTTTTCCCCTCTCTCTCTCTCCCCTCTCCTCTCTCTCTCTCTCTCTCTCTCTCTCTCATTTACCTATATCTTTTGTAATGTTCCTTCTCCCTTTGGTCTAAAGATCCATTAGCAGGGTTTTAAATGTTTAAACACTCGGTAATTTGGTGTTTGTTTTTCCCTGTTCTTGTATCAGAATATTCCCTTTTGCTTGAAGCAGTTAATTTAGGAAGATAGACACAATGGTAGTGTTCTTTCCCTTATATCTTTTATTTTCTTCGTTTTCGTCTTTATCATAATTTAAAATATATGTGGTTATGAAAAGAAGAGGAATTATTGCCTCTAGAACACCTACATGTGTATATGTGGGTGTAATGTGCAGTACATGTATATTTATGCATATGTGTGGACATATCCCCCCATACACATGTTACAAGCATACATATCGATCAATCAGTCTATTTACACAAATATCCACAGTACAAATGTACAGGATATTATATACAATATACACTAAAACATGCCATAAACTGAAATAATAATACTGATAATAAAAAGAAAAACGTTTGTGCAGTTTTCCACCAGTGAATAGTAAATGTACTTCACAAATATATTTTTCAGTGTGACAGAAGAGATTACGACCGTGTTAGGTTTTAGCCTTCCATAGCTCTACTGCAACTGGCACGTTTGCAATTGAATTCCGCGTGTGGGTGGATTTGCTCCCTTTTCCGTGCAACTATTCCCACTATATAATCTATTATGTCATGGTGTACTTTGTCAGGACTATCTTGGTTATAATTGAAATGATATCATTAATAATAGTAATGGTGGTTTTAGCAACATATCGTCATCATCATTTCTTATCAATAGGGCGTAGTGGTGATTTTGGGAATAATAGCAGTGCACTAATCGTGGTTGTAGTAATAGTGTTAGTAGTAATAGAAATGTTAGAAGTAGTAGTAATAGTGATTTGTAAGGTTAGTAAGATAGAAGTGTTGTAGTAGCAATAATAGAAGAGCTAGTAGTAGTAGTGTTAGTAGTAATAAAAGTGTTAGTATGTAGTATCGTACTTATTCTTTACCTCATTCTCCCTTCTCTTTCTCATTATCATGATCATCCTCCCCATCAATATCACTATCACCAACGCCAATCACCACCACCACTCTCATCAGCACTGTCCTATACAAATCACATAATACAGTCAAAACTCAGGGTCTTTTTATATATAAACAAATCCCACCAGGAAATTGAAACGCTTTCACCAAAATGCATCAGGATATGAACAACTACCCCTCTCGTTCTTACAATCGTAACAACCAATCAGTGAACAAAACTCCCTATCTCACAATCCATAGCAAAAAAGAAAAAAGAAAGAAAGAAAGAAAATAAAAAAGCAACGGACCAATTCTCTATAGGTGTATGGACTAGCCTTCCGTTCACCTGTACGTTGCTCTCCCCCCCTT
>NC_051394.1:50250631-50253131 GCF_015228065.2 Penaeus monodon
TCCCTACTTCTCCCCCCCTATTCCTACTTCCCCCCCCCCATTCCTACTTCTCCACTCCCCTCACATCCTTACTTCTGCCCCCCCTTCCTACTTCTCCTCCACTTTCCTCTCTCTATCTCTCTACTTCTTCCCCCCTGCCTATCGCTCTCCCTCCCCTTCCTTCACTTCCTTCCTTACTTCTCCCCCCCCTCCCCCATTCCTACTTCTCCACTCCCCTCATCCTTACTTCTCCCCCCCCCCCTTCCTACTTCTCCTCTGCTCTCCCCTCCCTACTCCCCCCCCTATGCTTATCTCTCCCCCTCCCCTTCCTTCACCCCCCCCCCCTATATCCGAATCAGCATCTCGGTCGTTAGAGATATTGGGAGAAATTGCACAAACTTTTGTAACCGGTTCCTTTTTTTTCTCTTTTTTTTTCTTTTTCTTAAGGTGAGGTAGGGTGTTGTTGTTGTTTTTTTCTCCTTCTCTTTCTTCTTCTTCTCTTTCTTCTTCTGCTTCTTCTTTTTCTATTCTCTCTCTCTCTCTCTCTCTTTCCCCTTTTCTCTCGGTCTCTTTCTCGCTTTTTCTCTTTCTCTCTTTCTCTCTCTCTCTCTCTCCTTCTCTATCTGTCTGTATCTCTCCCTCCCCCCCCTCTCTCTCTCTTTCTCTCTCCCTCCCCCTCAATCCATCTCGCTTTCTCTCCATCCCTCCCTCCTTCCATCTCTCTCTCTCTCTCTCTCTCTCTCTCTCTCTCTCTCTCTCTCTCTCTCTCTCTCTCTCTCTCTCTCTCCTGAAAGAGAGATATAGGAAATATAATGTAATTAACCACATCAAGAAACACAAGAGGATACGACGGTTCCGGGAACACACATTTATCATCATTACATGTAAGAGGTAAAAAGGAAAAGGGTTTACATATGACTACCTGTGTGGAAGTGCGTGGATGTATGCATCATTTTGTGTTTGTGTGTGTGTGTGTGTGTGTGTGTGTGTGTGTGTGTGTGTGTGTGTGTGTGTGTGTGTGTGTGTGTGTGTGTGTGTGTGTGTGTGTGTGTGTGTGTGTGTGTGTGTGCTCACGTATGCACGTATGTATTTGCGAACGTGAATCTGTAAACCCACAGGAGTGACATTATTCTAATATTCTAAAAAAAGAATAATAATGCAACCTGTAAATATTTAAAAGCCTCCTCTCCGTACGCCTTCCTTTGCTTGCCGAATAGCTAAGAAGGAAGAGAAAGGCTTAACTTTTGTCACTTTATCTAAACCAACCCTAATTGCTCTTTCCTGAAAGAAAGAGAGAGTGATTGCGAAGAAAAAGGAAGTTTATAGCCTGGACAAAAATCTAATTTGGGTGATTTGGAACTTGGGGAAGTTAGAGAATAAGGGAGAAAAGACGATTTTGAGAACAAAGATTTAATTCAGTTATTGTAAACGGATAATATCAGCCTAATTCAAAGTGATAATATACTCTTCCATGAAGGATTATACCACGTTCGGAACTGTAAGCAAGTAAGCTTACAAATTTCTTACTTTCAAGTTATTTGGAATTTGTAAGTTAAGTTTTGCTTTGATGGAACGTAACTTAGATCTATAGTCGGAATTCTTTACTTTACCACCTGTGCTGCATGGATTTCTTTGAAGGTGAGTTCATATTTCTAGACAGTATTCTAACAGCTGATCTGTTCTGACACCAGCTGATCTGGTGTCAAATATAATTTGAGTGATTATCTACTACCAGGTAGAAGCATATATCTATCTAGCTATCCATTCATATGTATATATATATAAATATATATATATATATATATATATATATATATATATATATATATATATATATATATATATACATATATATATATATATATATATATATATATATATATATATATACATATATATATATTAGAGAGAGAGAGAAAGAGAGAGAGAGAGAGAGAGAGAGAGAGAGAGTGAGACAGACAGACAGAGAGACTGATTGACAAAAACAAAGACGGAGAGAGAAACAAGGACAGAGGCAGAGACAACAAAGAAAAAGAAAGAAAGAAAGAAAGAAAGAGAGAGAGAGAAGAGAGAGAGAGAGAGAGAGAGAGAGAGAGAGAGAGAGAGAGAGAGAGAGAGAGAGAGAGAGAGAGAGAGAGAGAGAATGAGGGAGACCGAGACAGAGACGGCTCTAAACATTGTATTGACCTCCAAGTGCAGTGGAGGCGAAGAGAAAGGTTTAATATCCGATGACAACGCAAAGGGGGATGTTAGGTGAGCAAACACTAACCCCTTCAGCGCTCCAGTCTTCTCACTCTCCTCTACAGCCAACAGTCCTGTCTCTCTTTTTTTTTTCTTTTTGGGGAAATAAAAGACGAAATATAAGTCTGTAGCAGGGCGTTCGAATAGATTTTCGACCTTGGGAAGTTTGTATGCGATTGGTCCATTCGTGAAATGAATACAAGGATAGTTGCATCGGTATTGATAGTAATATTAGTCATAATAGTGATAGTAGTATTAGTAGTATGAAAATATAAGAATG
>NC_051394.1:50260631-50263131 GCF_015228065.2 Penaeus monodon
ATCCCACATCATACCTTCAACCTATATGTATTGCATGATATATATATATAACGGCATATCGACTAAAGGCAATTAATATACCCTGCATTTTCATTAATGATAATCATGATGATGTTGATGATGTGCCACAGCGTCTGTAGTTGTAATGGATGGATAAATTCTCTAAAGTTTTGGTAAATTGTTATGAAATAATCATAAAAAGGGGATTTAAAAAGATGAAATGATAGATTTCTTCTTCGGTAACTCTTAAGAAAATTATAAGAAATTACTGCTTTATTACGTTGTTGTCTTTTCTTCTCCTTTCTATTTCTTCTTCTTATTCTTCTATATTTTCTTCGTTTTGTTTTGCCTTCTTTTCGTCTTCGTCTTTGTCTTCGTATTCATCTTTTTCTTCTTCTTCGTCTTCGTATCATCTCATCTTCATTTTCACCATCACTATCATCGTCATCATCATCATCATCATACCACCACCATCATCATCATCATCATCACCACCACCATCATCATCATCATCTTCATCACCCTCACCATCCCCACCACCACCACCACCACCACCATCATCATCATCATCACCACCACCATCATCATCATCATCTTCATCACCCTCACCATCCCCACCACCACAATCACCACCATCACCACCAAGATCACCACCACCACCACCACCACCATCGTCATCTTCCTCTTTAACATAGCAGAATTTGCTCGAAAGGAAAAGCCGATATTTCAGTAACAGATATTTGACTCCCGTCCCTGCCTGAGAAGTTCACAGGTCAATATCTAATTAGAAGTTAATATGCTGGAACATACTACGCTGCAATGTGTGCAAGAACCGGCCACGAGTTTCTGTTACTGGGAATAGATAACTAGTCTATTGTAATAGATGTGTACTTTAATTATGCTCGATCAAGGTCATTTGAGAAGATCTGCTCGATCTCGCCCATAGAACTTTATTCATTAATTAAAGATGAACTGATTTACGAGGAGGATATTCATATAGTATCAATAATCCGATGGGTAGTTCTATTTTGCAAAAGTAATTACCGGCTTATAAACATATGGTCATCTAAAGGTTACAATAACCAATGGCTTAAGAAAACTCAGGACTTTGGTGTTTCAATCAAAAAAAAAAAAAAAAAAAAAAAAAAAAAAAAAAAAAAAAAAAAAAAATATATATATATATATATATATATATATATATATATATATATATATATATATATATATATATATATATATGTATAATAACTGAATAGATAAGAATAAAAGGATCTATTAATTCGCAGTGTACTGATGGAAAATTGCATTCAATTTCGCGAAACGTTTTAGTAGATATGCAAATATTATCATTTGCAACAGAAATGTGTGCATGTATGTAAATGGATACATAAATGCATAGATATATACCTACACACACACAAACATACATACACACACATACACACTCACACACACACACACACACACACACACACACACACACACACACACACACACACACACACACACACACACACACACACACACACACACACACACACACACTCACACACACACACACGCACACACACACGCACACACATTATACATACGTGCATACATATATACATATACATATACATATACATCTATCTATCTATCTATCTATCTATCTATCTATCTATCTATCTATCTATCTATATATATATATATATATATATATATATATATATATATATATATATATATATATATATATATATACATACACACATACATACAGACATACAAAATCCATAATATATAAATGCTATAGGCACTCTGACGGCCCGAAATGACTGACTGAATGGCACCGAGCTCAAGGAAGTGTCGATCTGAGTGCCAAGTTCCCGAGATGACGGCTAATGTACTTCCGGTCTCAGCCAATCACAGGGTGGCACGGCGTGACGTCATCTCCTGGTTTCGGGCTATCGACCTCTCCTTCGTGTCACATGATTTCTTTTTTTCTTTTTTTTTGCTCTCTTCGTATCATTTTATGATCATGTATGATATTTATTGTCGTTAGCGATAAGTAGGTGTGTTTTGTCCGTTGCTCGTGTTTTTTTTTTTTTTTTTTTTTTTTTTTTTTTTTTTTTTTTTTTTTTTTTGTGAAGGTGAATTTATATTGAGTGAATACTGATTGTAAAGAAAAGAAAGAATAAAGAAAATATGTTCTGAAAGATACTGTCTTTCTGTTCTTTAGATTTCTATTAAAATGGTATATGGTTGCATTATAAGACTTACGGCAATACATATTACTTTCATATATCTTGTACGCACGCACGCACGCACACATGCACACACACACGCACACACACACACACGCGTGCGCACACACACACACACACACACACACACACACACACACACACACACACACACACACACACACACACACACACACACACACACAAACACACACACACATACACACACAAACAGACAAACAAACAAACAATCAAACAACAACAACAAACAAACA
>NC_051394.1:50288131-50290631 GCF_015228065.2 Penaeus monodon
ATAGTCTACCTACTAGT
This sequence comes from Penaeus monodon, assembly GCF_015228065.2. Taxonomy (NCBI): domain Eukaryota; kingdom Metazoa; phylum Arthropoda; class Malacostraca; order Decapoda; family Penaeidae; genus Penaeus; species Penaeus monodon. The sequence goes on from NC_051394.1 coordinate 50,288,149, forward strand.
CTTATTACATGATCTCGTCATGATGAAGGATTCGAGACACTGTAAGAATTAATAACAATAATAATAATATCAATAATAATAACAAAAAAGAAAAAAGAATAATAACAACAACAACAATAACAATACTTATTATTATTATTATTATTATTATCATTATTATTTTTTTATATCATGATTATTATTATTATCATAAAAATAATAACAATAATAACAACAATAATAATGATGATAATAATAATGATGATAATAATAGTAATGATAATAATGATAATAACAATAATAATAATAATAACAATAATAATAATAATAATAATAATAATAATAATAATAATAATAATAATAATAATAACAATAATAATAATAATAATAATAATAACATCAAGGACAAAATAAACAACACTTGCCTGTTTATAGATATGAGCATCCCTTCAGACAGAAACGTCCTAACAAAAGTGAAGATATCAAAATATAAAGACCTGAAAATAGAGGTGGAAAAGATGTGGCATTTAAAAATCAAAACTTTGCCTGTTGTTATTGGAGCTCTTGGCCTTATAAAGAAAGGTACGGATAAGTTTCTTGAACAAATACCAGGAAATCCAAAATTAGAAGTCCAAAAAATAGTCATAAATAGCACAGCACATGTTCTCAGAAGAGCGTTATCAATCTGAAGTGTTCTTTGTGTGCGTGAATTGATTTGACCGGATGTTTTGATTTGTGGGTGTTCTGCATATTTTGCATGTCTTTGTTGACGTTCCATTGCCTCAAACTTCAATCACCCTAGGTCACTGGTAGTGACTCGGTATTTGATTTTAATTAGCAGATCTAAGGAAACTTTTGTATAAAATAATGATAATAATAATAATGATAAGAATTAGAATTTTTTAAAAATAATAACAATAAAATGATAATTTTTCTCTCTTTCTCTTCTCTCTCTCTCTCTCTCTCTCTCTCTCTCTCTCTCTCTCTCTCTCTCTCTCTCTCTCTCTCTCTCTCTCTCTCCCTCCCTCCCTCCCCTTCTCACCCTCTCCAATGTCTGATATCAGTATTGCCAAAAGTATTATGGAATTCATGAAAAAATAGACCATTTCAAAAACAATATAGAGTTTCAAAAGATAAGCCTTAATAGTCATTCTAAGAGCAAACTGCTGGAATATTCTCCAGCTGCAAAGCGTTTTGCGCTTAAATCAGTTTAATAAGCTTCGAAAAGTTTCCACGCACGATTCCCATGCAATTATTTTTTTCACATTCCATGAATTTAATAATATATATATATATATATATATATATATATATATATATATATATATATATATATATATATATATATATATTATATATATACATGTGTGTGTGTGTGTGTGTGTGTGTGTGTGTGTGTGTGTGTGTGTGTGTGTGTGTGTGTGTGTGTGTGTGTGTGTGTGTGTGTGTGTGTGTGTGCGTGTGTAGGCGTGTGTGTTTGTTTATACATAGGTAGATAGTTATACATTGCGTATGCATTATATAGAAAACGAGCAAAAAATCACGCTGAACTAAGAGAGACTAAGAGCAACACGATAAGAAGAAACAAAACAAAGCAAAACAAAACAAAATAAAAATAATAATAAGAAGAAAAGGAAGAAGAAAAAGAAAAGGAACAGGAAGCAGCAATGCCCACAATAGCCTTGCAATGAGCAGAGAGGCAGACGCGAGCCAAGACACGAAATTGAAACAACAGTCGTCAACTTTGATAAGACGGTTGCAACGTTGCCATCACTTAGATTGGTCCCTGCCAACCCGGCCTATAAAATCTTTGATCAACTCGCTTCATCTCTGATCACTCGTGGCGCCTGCAATCACTGTTTCTCCGGCTATTGTTGGTCTCGAAGTCCCTGTATTGGTTCTCGGCTGATCGCAAACCCTCAGCGATGGGAGTGTGATGGATAGAGCAGCTTTGTTTCGAGACGTCTGTAGCGTTGTCTCGACGGGAGATATTAGGGGGGGGGGAGGAGGGAGGGAGAGAGGAGAGAGGGAGGGATGGAGGAAGAGAGGGTGGGAGGGGGGAAAGAGAGGGAGGGAGGGAGAGGAGGAAGAGGGAGGGAGAGGAGGAAGAGAGAGGGAGGGATGGAGGGAGAGGAGGGTGGGAAGGAGGGAAAGAGAGGGAGGGAGGGAGAGGAGGAAGAGAGAGGGAGGGATGGAGGGAGAGGAGGGTGGGAGGGAGGGAGAGAGGAAGAGGGGGAGGAGGAGGAAGAGAGAGGGAGGGAGAGAGAGGGAGAGGAGGGTGGGAGGGGGAGGGAAGAAAGGGAGGGAGGGAGAGGGGGAAGAGAGAGGGAGGGATGATGGGAGAGACGGTGGGAGGGAGGGATGGAGGGAGAGGGGGGTGGGAGGGAGGGAGAGGGGAAGAGAGAGGAGAGAGGGGAGGGAGGAGGGAGAGGAGAGAGGGGGGGGAGAGATGGAGAGGGAGAAAGAGAAAGAGAGAGAACGAATAGGGGAGAGGGAGAGAAGAG
>NC_051394.1:50300631-50305631 GCF_015228065.2 Penaeus monodon
TCTCTCCATCCACTTACACTGTGTGATAAGAATATTTGAAAAAAATTCTCCTCAAACAAACGGTATTTCAATCTATTTCCTCAATTTTTTTAAGGTCCCAAAGCAAAGCGTTTGTTGACAGATAAAAAAAAATAAACATCCAGTAAACATAGAAAGGCGAGAACAGAATTGTGCATATATATCGTAATGTAATCGTAAAGTTGTGTGTAAATGGCATTAACAGGATAAGAGGTCTCTTCTCCATGGACAAGATGAACGCCAGTACAATTTTAGTGAAAACATCTACCACGGCAAAAAGAAAAGAAAATACTGATCAGTTATCAACTCTATCAATAAGCAAGAGAGAGAGAGAGAGAGAGAGAGAGAGAGAGAGAGAGAGAGAGAGAGAGAGAGAGAGAGAGAGAGAGAGAGAGAGAGAGAGAGAGAGAGAGAGAGAGAGAGAGAGAGAGAGAGAGAGAGAGAGAGAGAGAGAGAGAGAGAGAGAGAGAGAGAGAGAGAGAGAGAGAGAGAGAGAGAGAGAGAGAGAGAGCCAGCCAGCCACCCAGCCATGGGTGGATGTGCGCTCACTCGTGCTGTTGTTATTGTTATTACATGAGCGCGTAATGAGGTGTAAGAGAGTGTGTCATAATTTGTCCTACGTCTGGCAGTACATTCCCCAGCCAATCAGCGTTGAGGACGTCTTCACCCAAACTCCCAACGCGGTGGATTTTCTTACGCTACAAAAGACGACTTTATTAACGCAGAAAGGAAACTCAAATTTCAAAACCTTTCTTTTTTTTTGTTTTTTTACCCTTTTGCCTTAAGCTGACTAGATATATTCCCAACTCCACTCGGTATACTTTTCTTAACCCATAATATTACGATATGGTGTTTTTTATTTTAAAGATCATTACGAATATCATTAGTGGAATTCAAATTATAACCTATAGCGAAGGATTCTTGATACATTAATATCTTTAGTAGTAGCAGTAGTAAGATTTATAGTGGTAGGTAGAAATGTTAGTTATAGTAATAGTAATACAAGCAGTAATATTAGTGTCAGTAGTAGTAGTAGCAATAGTAGTAATAGTTGCAGTACTAGCAATAACAGTAGTAGTAGTAGTAGTAGTGTTGATAATAGTTTTAGCAACTGCAATATTAGTAGCAGGCGTAGTTGTAGTAACAGTAGTAGTAGTAGCAGCAGGGGCGGTAGTAGAAGTAGTAGTAATAGTAATTGTAGTAAGAGTCATAGCAGCAGCAGAAGTAGTAATAGTAACAGTAATAGTAATAGTAATAAGTAATAGTAATAATAGTAATAGGAGTAATAGTAGTAGTTGAAGTAGTAATATTAGTAGCAGCAGTAGTACTCACAGCAATAGTTACAGTAGTACCAATAATAATAGTAGCAGTAGTAGCAGCAAAAATGTTAATAACAGTTGCAGTAGCGGTAATAGTAGCAATAGTAATAATAGTAGCAGTAGGAGTAGTGGCGGTAGTAATAATAGTGGAAGTCATGGCAGCAGTAGTAGTAGTACAGTAGTAGCAGCAGAAGCAGCTGTAGCTTTAATAACAATAATATTAGTAGTAGTAGTGGTAGCAGTAGTATTAGTAGTAATAGTAATTTTAGTAGCAGTAGGAACAGTAGTAGTAAAAGTAATATTAGTAGTTGTAGCAGCAGCAACTACAGTAGCAATAGTAAAAATAGTAATACTAGTAGTAGTAGTAGTAGTAGCAGCAGTAGTAGTTGGTTCGTATTTGTTTTGTGCCCCCCCCCCCCCTCTCTCTCTCTCTCTCTCTCTCTCTCTCTCTCTCTCTCTCTCTCTCTCTCTCTCTCTCTCTCTCTCTCTCTCTCTCTCTCTCTCTTAATAGATTCACTAGGAGAATACTGTCAATGTGTCAATAGTATCATAGGGTTTAGTTGCAGTTATACTTTCCTTAAAATGAATAAAGGCAACTGAGGATAATTTAGAATTATTTTTCACTAATTCACAGTTCTCTCTGACAGATATGTCAACGAATTTTCATCATCTTATTATTATTTTTTTAAATCTTTTTTTTTCCCCTTTTTTAACCATACGTGTAGCTATGCCTCTGTCTGTTGTTGTTTTTGTCATATATGTTTATGTATGTATGGGTACATGTATGTGTGTATGCATGTATTTATGTATATATGTATATATTATGTAGGTACTGTATGTATGTATGTATGTATGTATGTATGTATGTATGTATGTATGTATGTATGTATGTATGTATGTATGTATGTATGTATGTATGTAATGTATGTATGTATGTATGCATGTATGTACATGTAAGCACTAACATACATTTATATGTATAGAAGGGGTTGATTTTCAAAGCAAAAGCTACACGTTTTCGATTTTTTTTTCATACATATTTGATGTTTGTTTTCTCCTCCCATATATCACTGTTCAATAACTGGTAGCGAATTCACCGTAATACCCGTGCTTTCGAACAATCTCTTTTTTATTTATCGGATATCAATAGCAATTTGGAACGGCCTTGGGTTTTTTTTTTCGAAAAAGAGCCGACTCAACTGGGCGATTGGTAGGTTATACCTCTATTTTGCTGTGTGATATAACCTTACATTTTCATTCCTTGCAATATCTGTCTAATATTTCTTTTAAGTCGTAACTTATTCCTTCAAAACATCATCAAGGTTTGAGGCTTGACTTATAGATCGTTAACATGATGCAGCGAATTTTCCCAAAGCAAGGACATTATCAATCATGCAATAGGGAGAAAATGCTTTCTCGATAAAGTAGAAAATTCTGAGACATATTCCAGTGTTATTTTTTAATTCACACCCTTAAGATATTAGTCTAATGACATATATGATCCTTGATTCCGCAGAAATAATTTAATGTATTTTTACCCCTAGATCTGGTCTTATATTTACGAAGGAGAGTCTTGATTAGACATCTCTTTGATCAGAAAATGATAAATTTGTTTCAACACTTTCCCCCACCCTCTGCTCTTTCTTTGTCATATGTATGCATGTGTGTGTATACAGTAGGCTATATAATGTTCACACACACACACACACACACACACACACACACACACACACACACACACACACACACACACACACACACACACACACCACACACACACACTCACACACACCCACACACACACACACACACACACACACACACACACACACACACACACACACACACACACACACACACACACACACATATGTGTAAACTATGTCCTGCATTATCAACATCTGTCACGATGTTGTATCTTGTGAAAAAAAAAAAACACCTAGTCACTTTAGAGTCTTTTTCTAGGTGAAAAGTTACACTTACTACTTGTTGGCTGCTTCGGAGATCTAGTGGAGTTAGTATATAAAGAAAGCAAATACCGTCAAAGGCATATCACGAAGAGGATACTGAGAATGTCGAAGTTCTGAGTTTCCCCCTCTCTCTATGTACTCTACAAAATTATTCGTAGTGTTGTTATTTTATGTTTTGACGAGATTCTAACAATTGAATGTGCTTCTAAATCTTCGATGATACTAGATTTCAGATTTGCATTTCATTATGACAGATTTCGATTTCAGAAACAGAAATAAAAAGAATAAAAGATCGATTTTTTATTCCCTCTATTCACTTCAATTTTGCTTCTACATATTTCCTTTTTGTGTGTGTATTTGTTTCAAGTTGATTTGTTAATTTATTTTTTATTTCTCTTTATGTTCTTCGCATTCTGGTCTCTCATAACTGTACTAGAGGATACAGTAGTTGTGTTGATTTCCATATATATATTCAATAATTTCTTCGTTTATTTTGTTTTACTTTTGCATCTCCGTAAAACCAACACGATGCATTACGTGCTAAATAAAGGTTTATGGGAGGTGATTCGTCTAGTTTTTATTCAAAGGCTGATTTCGTTGCAACAACAAGAATTGAATAACCAATGTTATTACAGTCCAAACAAAACAGTAGGTTCGTTGATCACGCCAGGCAGAAAGTCAATATAATTATAGTGTAATCGTTCGTAATGATGATTTCGGGTAAAACCTATTTACTCTTCCTTTGAGGATATTATTTAGGGTTTTCCGCTTCCGTCTTCGTGGATTTCGTGTCGTCGTCCTTCTCTTCGTGGACACAGAACCATGGGAGAGCCTCCTGAAGGGCGAGGCGGAACTTGGGGTGCGAGATGGCGAACATCATGGGGTTGTAGACGGAGGCGGTCTTTGCGATGAGCGCTGGCAGGGCGGAGACAAGGGGAGTCACCTTCGTTTGATCACCAAAGAGTCCCTGGAAAAAAATTACAGGAGTTTGGTATGTATTGCAACACGAAGACATGTACTTCAGACACAGAGAGAGAGAGAGAGAGAGAGAGAGAGAGAGAGAGAGAGAGAGAGAGAGAGAGAGAGAGAGAGAGGGAGAGAGAGAGAGAGAGAGAGAGAGAGAGAGAGGAAGAAAGGGTGAGGTCATCCCTCATATTACATTAAATGTATAGTAATCAAGCCCCGATGAGATACTTACAATCATGACAACGTAGGCATAGGGTGTCCATGTGAGCAGCCATAAGAAGACATTAGCAACTGCCACCTTGGCGATTCGAACTTCAGCACTCTGCTTCTTGGCGTCGGCGTTGGAGCGGAGGTTTTCCACGTTCATTTTCTTGGCTTGTGCTCGAAGAGCCTTCTCGTGCTGCCGAATGGCACCAACGATCTGGGAGTACACGAAGATGATGATAATGAGCGGAAAGCAGTAGCACATGACGAAGAGGAAGATCCCGAAAGACCTGATGTTCCAGTCTTTGCTGATGTAATCAAAACTGCACGAAGTCAGAATGCCTTCGGGGATGTAGGAGTTCCAGCCGAAGAAGGGCCAGATGGACACGGCGACGGAGTAAGCCCAACAAAGGACGATGATGACGAAGGCCTTCCCCGAGCTGATGTGGCCTCCGTCGAAAGCCCTGACTATCACGCAGTACCGGTCGTAACCGATGGCCACCAGCGTCACGAGGGAGGTCAT
>NC_051394.1:50318131-50333131 GCF_015228065.2 Penaeus monodon
TAGCAGCGATTATTAATGAAGTTTTATTGTAACAATTCTAAGTATTGTTTTTTTATCAATAATAATAATCAGTCTTTTGATCCATTATGGCTGTAAATGCTTTTCCGCAATTTTTGCGATAATAAATATTAGTGGTTATGATGTAGATATTCTTATTTTGATTATTATATGTGGTTTATAATTATTATTTTGTTCATACTGTTAAGATAATGATCATTATTGTTATAATAATAGTTAATTAATTAATCATCATCATCATCATCATCATCATCATCATCATCATCATCACCATCATCATCATCATCATCATCATCATCATCATCATCATCATCATCATCATCATCATCATCATCATCATTGTTATAGTCATCATTATTGTTATTGTTATAACTTTTATTAGTATTATAACAATGATTCTTGTAATGACTATTGTTGATATTACGATCATTATCGTTATTGTTAATGTTATCATTGTTATTATTGTTTTCGTTATTTATTATTATTCATTATCATTACTACAATTATGTAATCACCACCACCACCATCATTGCTCTAACAATTATTATGGAGAAACTTTACGCGTAACCTATTCAATATCAGTCTTGTACAATTATCTTCTTTTGGTAACATTTTTTCGATAGCCAGTGTGATACTATATGTATGTTTTCTTAATATTGCTTTCGTTACTAGTTGCTTGAAAAAGTTTTGGGTCAATACTTTCAATTTTTTCAAAACAAATTATAATCATCATAGGCATTATCTGATTATGTCGATAATTATTATCATCCTTATGGTTATGAGTTATGATGACTGTTATTGTTTATCATCATTATTATCACTATCGTTATTATTATTATCGCTGCTATTTTAATTGTTGGTATTATTATTATTTCCAAACATTTAATAGGTGATAAATTATTTAAGTTTCATATCAAGGGTTACAAAATAACAACATCTTTATTTTTAATTGCATTTATTTTCTTACCAACTACTGAAGTATCGTTCGGCATTTGGTAACGTTTTATAGTTAACGATGTGCGTACTCAAAGGCAACTTCCTTTCAACCAACATCAGTATATCACATCAATAGCAATTAAGCAGAATGCCTAATACACTTGATGATAATCATAAAAGCCACCTCAGGAGACATAAATTTTGTGATTACCCTCAAGTAAACCTTAGAGGGAAGGGTTTACTTTGGAGCCTCCGATTCGGTCTTTGTGGATTTCGTGTCGTCGTCCTTCTCTTCGTGGACACAGAACCATGGGAGAGCCTCCTGAAGGGCGAGACGGAACTTGGGGTGCGAGATGGCGAACATCATGGGGTTGTAGACGGAGGCGGTCTTTGCGATGAGGCCGGGCAGGGCGGAGACAAGGGGAGTCACCTTCTCTTGATCTCCAAACAGTCCCTGGAAAAAGAATGATTAATTCTCAGGTATAAAACTAAACTCTGTCAATGAATGGAATATTACATTATTGTACAAGATTCAATAGGTGTATTTGGTAAAATATGTTGGCAGGTGAATGCAATACTTACAGTCATGACAACGTAGGCATAAGGCGTCCATGTGAGCAGCCACAAGAAGACATTGGCAACTGCCACCTTGGCGATTCGAACTTCAGCACTCTGCTTCTTGGCATCGGCGTTGGAGCGGAGGTTTTCCACGTTCATTTTCTTGGCTTGTGCTCGAAGAGCCTTCTCGTGCTGCCGAATGGCACCAACGATCTGGGAGTACACGAAGATGATGACAGTAAGCGGAACACAGTAGCACATGATGAATAGGAAAAGGCCGTAGGACTTGGTGCTCCAGTCTTGGCTGATGTAGTCGAAGCTGCAAGAGGTAAGAATACCTTCGGGAATGTAGGAGTTCCATCCGTAGAAGGGCCAGATTGACACTGCAATGGAGTATCCCCAACACACAAGAATTATGATGAGAGCTTTTCCAGAGCTGATATGGCCGCCGTCGAAAGCTTTGACGATAACGCAGTAACGATCGTAGCCAATTGCAGCCAGTGTCATGAGGGATGTCAAGCCAAACACAGCTCCTGTGAAGGCATGAAGTTGGCAAGCAAAGGCACCCAGAGACCAATAGCCTCCGCTAAAGCAGTTCATGACGAACATTGGGAACTGAGATACCATCATCATGAAGTCGCTGAAAGCCAGATTAACAACGAACATGTTTGCTGGAGAACGCAAGCTTTTCTTGCACAAGAACAGGTACATGACGATACCATTGCCGAAGAACGAAAGGAAACCAAGTACCATGTAAATACCTGCCAGCAAATAGTGCCACATAGGGTTGACGGGGGGAAAGTTGCTCCAGTGGGGATGAATGAGAGGTTTGACATCATCTGGGACAAGATCCATGAGAGTGAAACCCTCTGGGTATCCATAACTAACACCTCCTCCCCTATAAGCCATAGGGATGGTGACGTTGACGGTGCCAATGCTCATGGTGGAGAGAGTGCGGTGGAGACGGAGATGCCAAGAAGTTTGGAACCAAACTAATACTGTTCAGACGCTGGAGTTCGGTCGCAGAGCTTGTTTCCTGGCTTCAGGTAGTCTCCCTGAACCTTTCGTAAGGAAGTGCGAGGGTGAGCTCCGTGTCCACTCCTTATATATGTCTTCAGCCAGTTAAGCAGTTCGTTAAGTGGAGGCTGTCCAGCTCTTGCGTAAGTAGCCTAACTCGATTTTACACAAAAAGTAGGATTCCTGAGAATTCATTTTACATAACCGACTCTTTTGTGTGTATGTGTTTATTGTAATTGCAGAATAGATTATTAGTGTTTGCATTATTTTCTTTTTAGAAAAGAAGATCATGAATGACATTCTGTCTTAGATGTTTTGCTACGAAGAAAAATATTAGATTAATACCACTCTACCCATGCTGGTTTAAAATAAGACGTTAAACTTCATGTCAGTGTAATCTTTCTTTCCAGTTCTTTTCCGTCTCTATCATCGTGATCACCAGTATCATCAAGACTCGTGTGAATTTTCGTGTTGTTGCTACTGTTAAGAAGGACTTTTAAAAATTCTTACTTAATGCGAGATTAACAATTTTAATCTGCTATGATCTTTCTATTTGATTTGGCCTTCCTTATACTGTGGTTTGCACGATGATAGAAGTAACGTTGGTTAATGTTAATATTACTATTCCGATTTGACATAGCTTATATTTCAGTTGGTTATTGTATTGTTTAAATGCCACCGAATATCGATACTAAAACAAATATTAATGATCATAATGCTAGGTTTAGAAGTAATCAATTATCGTCAAATATAATCCTACGGCGCATTATCATTGCATTATTGCATTGCAGTACATTTTTCTTGTTTATTTTTTTGTCATTATTTAAGATATTATCCTTATCATAATTGATAGTTATAGGTCAGAAGAAAATGGAATTAATGCCAAAATTAATAATGATAGTAGTGATTGTTATCGATGTTTTGCTATAACACTTCTAAATAGTGTTTTTTTATCAGTAATGACCATTTTTTTCTGCATTATGGCTTTACACGAATTTTGACAATTTTTTGTGATAATAAATATGAGTGACTGTATTTTTGTAGATATATTTTGATTATTATATGGGGTTTATAAATATTCTCTTGGTATTACTATTGTTACTGCTATTTTATTATTGTTATCGTCATCGTCATAGTCATCATTATCAACATTATTATTACTGCTTTTATTATTATTATAACAACAATGATTCATATTATGACTATTGTTGCTGTTATTATTATCAGTATTGTTATTTTTAATGTTATTATCATTATTTTTATTATTACGATTATTATTTATAATTATTGATTATCATTGTTATTACAATTATTATGTAATGACTACCACCACCAACATTGCTGAGACGATTATTATTAAGAAACTTTATTCTTAGGATATTCAGTGTCATTTTAGTTTTAATATTCATGTTTTTTTATAACTATTTTGACGATAACCAGTATGATACTATATGTATGTTTTCTGGATGTTATTGTTACTAAGTTGCTTCAAAAGGTATTGGCTCAATACTTTCAGTTTCTCTAATATTATGCTGATCATCATAGGCATTCATCCGATTATTGTCAATAATTATCTTCATCCATCTGATTATCAGTTATGGTGGCTGTCATTATTATTGTTAGTAGTAGTACTTCTGGTGCTATTAAAATTATTACTACTGCTATTATTATTATTATTTCCAAACATTTGATAAACACAGGATAATGGTTTCAGTTTCATACCAAGGATAACAAAAAACATTATCATCTTTATTTTTATTGCATTATTTTTTTTTTCTTTCTTACCAACTACTGAAGTATCATTCGGCATTTGGTAGCGTTTTATAATTAACGATGTGCGTTCTCAAGGGCAACTTCCTTTCAACCAACATCAGTATATCACATCAATAGCAATTAAGCAGAATGCCTAATACACTTGATGATAATCATAAAAGCCATCTCAGGAGACATGAGTTTTGTGATTGCCCTCAAGTAAACCTTAGAGGGAAGGGTTTACTTTGGAGCTTCCGCTTCGGTCTTTGTGGATTTCGTGTCGTCGTCCTTCTCTTCGTGGACACAGAACCATGGGAGAGCCTCCTGAAGGGCGAGACGGAACTTGGGGTGCGAGATGGCGAACATCATGGGGTTGTAGACGGAGGCGGTCTTTGCGATGAGGCCGGGCAGGGCGGAGACAAGGGGAGTCACCTTCTCTTGATCTCCAAACAGTCCCTGGAAAAAGAATGATTAATTCTCAGGTATGAAAATAAGCTCTGTCAACGAATGGAATATTGCATTATTTTACAAGATTCAATAGGTGTATTTGGTAAAAGATGTTGCCAGGTGAATTCAATACTTACAGTCATGACAACGTAGGCATAAGGCGTCCATGTGAGCAGCCACAAGAAGACATTGGCAACTGCCACCTTAGCGATTCGAACTTCAGCACTCTGCTTCTTGGCGTCGGCGTTGGAGCGGAGGTTTTCCACGTTCATTTTCTTGGCTTGTGCTCGAAGAGCCTTCTCGTGCTGCCGAATGGCACCAACGATCTGGGAGTACACGAAGATGATGACAGTAAGCGGAACGCAGTAGCACATGATGAACAGGAAAAGGCCGTAGGACTTGGTGCTCCAGTCTTGGCTGATGTAGTCGAAGCTGCAAGAGGTAAGAATACCTTCGGGAATGTAGGAGTTCCATCCGTAGAAGGGCCAGATTGACACTGCAATGGAGTATCCCCAACACACAAGAATTATGATGAGAGCTTTTCCAGAGCTGATATGGCCGCCGTCGAAGGCTTTGACGATAACGCAGTAACGATCGTAGCCAATTGCAGCCAGTGTCATGAGGGATGTCAAGCCAAACACAGCTCCTGTGAAGGCATGAAGTTGGCAAGCAAAGGCACCCAGAGACCAATAGCCTCCGCTAAAGCAGTTCATGACGAACATTGGGAACTGAGATACCATCATCATGAAGTCGCTGAAAGCCAGATTAACAACGAACATGTTTGCTGGAGAACGCAAGCTTTTCTTGCACAAGAACAGGTACATGACGAGACCATTGCCGAAGAACGAAAGGAAACCAAGTATCATGTAAATACCTGCCAGCAAATAGTGCCACATAGGGTTGACGGGGGGAAAGTTGCTCCAGTGGGGATGAATGAGAGGTTTGACGTCATCTGGAACAAGATCCATGAGAGTGAAACCCTCTGGGTATCCAAAACTAACACCTCCTCCCCTATAAGCCATAGGGACGGTGACGTTGACGGTGCCAATGCTCATGGTGGAGAAAGTGCGGTGGAGACGGAGATGCCAAGAAGTTTGGAACCAAACTAATACTGTTCAGACGCTGGAGTTCGGTCGCAGAGCTTGTTTCCTGGCTTCAGGTAGTCTCCCTGAACCTTTCGTAAGGAAGTGCGAGGGTGAGCTCCGTGTCCACTCCTTATATATGTCTTCAGCCAGTTGAGCAGGTCGTTAAGTGGAGGCTGTCCAGCTCTTGCGTAAGTAGCCTAACTCGATTTTACACAAAAAGTAGGATTCCTGAGAATTCATTTTACATAACCGGCTCCTTGGTGTGTGTGTTTATTGTAATTGCAGAATAGATTACTAGTGTTTGCATTCATTTCTTTTTAGAAAAGAAGATCATGAATGACATTCTGTCTTAGATGTTTTGCTACGAAGAAAAACAGTAGATTAATACCACTCTACCCATGCTGGTTTAAAATAAGATGTTCAACGTCATGTCAGTGTAATCTTTCTTTCCAGTTTTTTTCCGTCTCTATCATCGTGATCACCAGTATCATCAAGACTCGTGTGAATTTTCGTGTTGTTGCTACTGTTAAGAAGGACTTTTAAAAATTCTTACTTAATGCGAGATTAACAATTTTAATCTGCTATGATCTTTCTATTTGATTTGGCCTTCCTTATACTGTGATTTGCACAATGATAGAAGTAACGTTGGTTAATGTTAATATTACTATTCCGATTTAACATAGCTTATATTTCAGTTGGTCATTGAATTGTTTGCCTACCACCGAATATCGATACTAAAACAAATATTTATGATCATAATACTAGATTTAGAAGTAATGAATTATTGCCAAATATAATCTTACGGCACATTATCATTGCATTATTGCATTGCAGTACATTTTTCTTGTTTATTTTTTTGTCATTATTTAAGATATTATCCTTATCATAATTGATAGTTATAGGTCAGAAGAAAATGGAATTAATGCCAAAATTAATAATGATAGTAGTGATTGTTATCGATGTTTTGCTATAACACTTCTAAATAGTGTTTTTTTATCAGTAATGACCATTTTTTTATGCATTATGGCTTTACACGAATTTTGACAATTTTTTGTGATAATAAATATGAGTGACTGTATTTTTGTAGATATATTTTGATTATTATATGGGGTTTATAAATATTCTCTTGGTATTACTATTGTTACTGCTATTTTATTATTGTTATCGTCATCGTCATAGTCATCATTATCAACATTATTATTACTGCTTTTATTATTATTATAACAACAATGATTCATATTATGACTATTGTTGCTGTTATTATTATCAGTATTGTTATTTTTAATGTTATTATCATTATTTTTATTATTACGATTATTATTTATAATTATTGATTATCATTGTTATTACAATTATTATGTAATGACTACCACCACCAACATTGCTGAGACGATTATTATTAAGAAACTTTATTCTTAGGATATTCAGTGTCATTTTAGTTTTAATATTCATGTTTTTTTATAACTATTTTGACGATAACCAGTATGATACTATATGTATGTTTTCTGGATGTTATTGTTACTAAGTTGCTTCAAAAGGTATTGGCTCAATACTTTCAGTTTCTCTAATATTATGCTGATCATCATAGGCATTCATCCGATTATTGTCAATAATTATCTTCATCCATCTGATTATCAGTTATGGTGGCTGTCATTATTATTGTTAGTAGTAGTACTTCTGGTGCTATTAAACTTATTACTACTGCTATTATTATTATTATTTCCAAACATTTGATAAACACAGGATAATGGTTTCAGTTTCATACCAAGGATAACAAAAAACATTATCATCTTTATTTTTATTGCATTATTTTTTTCTTTCTTTCTTACCAACTACTGAAGTATCATTCGGCATTTGGTAGCGTTTTATAATTAACGATGTGCGTTCTCAAGGGCAACTTCCTTTCAACCAACATCAGTATATCACATCAATAGCAATTAAGCAGAATGCCTAATACACTTGATGATAATCATAAAAGCCATCTCAGGAGACATGAGTTTTGTGATTGCCCTCAAGTAAACCTTAGAGGGAAGGGTTTACTTTGGAGCTTCCGCTTCGGTCTTTGTGGATTTCGTGTCGTCGTCCTTCTCTTCGTGGACACAGAACCATGGGAGAGCCTCCTGAAGGGCGAGACGGAACTTGGGGTGCGAGATGGCGAACATCATGGGGTTGTAGACGGAGGCGGTCTTTGCGATGAGGCCGGGCAGGGCGGAGACAAGGGGAGTCACCTTCTCTTGATCTCCAAACAGTCCCTGGAAAAAGAATGATTAATTCTCAGGTATAAAAATAAGCTCTGTCAACGAATGGAATATTGCATTATTTTACAAGATTCAATAGGTGTATTTGGTAAAAGATGTTGCCAGGTGAATTCAATACTTACAGTCATGACAACGTAGGCATAAGGCGTCCATGTGAGCAGCCACAAGAAGACATTGGCAACTGCCACCTTAGCGATTCGAACTTCAGCACTCTGCTTCTTGGCGTCGGCGTTGGAGCGGAGGTTTTCCACGTTCATTTTCTTGGCTTGTGCTCGAAGAGCCTTCTCGTGCTGCCGAATGGCACCAACGATCTGGGAGTACACGAAGATGATGACAGTAAGCGGAACGCAGTAGCACATGATGAACAGGAAAAGGCCGTAGGACTTGGTGCTCCAGTCTTGGCTGATGTAGTCGAAGCTGCAAGAGGTAAGAATACCTTCGGGAATGTAGGAGTTCCATCCGTAGAAGGGCCAGATTGACACTGCAATGGAGTATCCCCAACACACAAGAATTATGATGAGAGCTTTTCCAGAGCTGATATGGCCGCCGTCGAAGGCTTTGACGATAACGCAGTAACGATCGTAGCCAATTGCAGCCAGTGTCATGAGGGATGTCAAGCCAAACACAGCTCCTGTGAAGGCATGAAGTTGGCAAGCAAAGGCACCCAGAGACCAATAGCCTCCGCTAAAGCAGTTCATGACGAACATTGGGAACTGAGATACCATCATCATGAAGTCGCTGAAAGCCAGATTAACAACGAACATGTTTGCTGGAGAACGCAAGCTTTTCTTGCACAAGAACAGGTACATGACGAGACCATTGCCGAAGAACGAAAGGAAACCAAGTATCATGTAAATACCTGCCAGCAAATAGTGCCACATAGGGTTGACGGGGGGAAAGTTGCTCCAGTGGGGATGAATGAGAGGTTTGACGTCATCTGGAACAAGATCCATGAGAGTGAAACCCTCTGGGTATCCAAAACTAACACCTCCTCCCCTATAAGCCATAGGGACGGTGACGTTGACGGTGCCAATGCTCATGGTGGAGAAAGTGCGGTGGAGACGGAGATGCCAAGAAGTTTGGAACCAAACTAATACTGTTCAGACGCTGGAGTTCGGTCGCAGAGCTTGTTTCCTGGCTTCAAGTAGTCTCCCTGAACCTTTCGTAAGGAAGTGCGAGGGTGAGCTCCGTGTCCACTCCTTATATATGTCTTCAGCCAGTTGAGCAGGTCGTTAAGTGGAGGCTGTCCAGCTCTTGCGTAAGTAGCCTAACTCGATTTTACACAAAAAGTAGGATTCCTGAGAATTCATTTTACATAACCGGCTCCTTGGTGTGTGTGTTTATTGTAATTGCAGAATAGATTACTAGTGTTTGCATTCATTTCTTTTTAGAAAAGAAGATCATGAATGACATTCTGTCTTAGATGTTTTGCTACGAAGAAAAACAGTAGATTAATACCACTCTACCCATGCTGGTTTAAAATAAGATGTTCAACTTCATGTCAGTGTAATCTTTCTTTCCAGTTTTTTTCCGTCTCTATCATCGTGATCACCAGTATCATCAAGACTCGTGTGAATTTTCGTGTTGTTGCTACTGTTAAGAAGGACTTTTAAAAATTCTTACTTAATGCGAGATTAACAATTTTAATCTGCTATGATCTTTCTATTTGATTTGGCCTTCCTTATACTGTGATTTGCACAATGATAGAAGTAACGTTGGTTAATGTTAATATTACTATTCCGATTTAACATAGCTTATATTTCAGTTGGTCATTGAATTGTTTGCCTACCACCGAATATCGATACTAAAACAAATATTTATGATCATAATACTAGATTTAGAAGTAATGAATTATTGCCAAATATAATCTTACGGCACATTATCATTGCAGTATTGCATTGCAGTACATTTATCTTGTTTATTTTTTTGTCATTATTTAAGATATTATCCTTATCATATTTTATATCGTTATAGGTCAGAAGAAAATGGAAATAATGCCAAAATTAATAAAAATAGTAGTGATTGTTATCGATGTTTTGTTATAACACTTCTAAATAGTGTTTTTTTTATCAGTAATGACCATTTTTTATGCATTATGGCTTTACACGAATTTTCACAATTTTCTGTGATAATAAATATGAGTGACTGTATTTTTGTAGATATATTTTGATTATTATATGGGGTTTATAAATATTCTCTTGGTATTACTATTGTTATTGCTATTTTATTATTGTTATCGTCATCGTCATCGTCATCATTATCAACATTATTATTACTGCTTTTATTATTATAACAACAATGATTCATATTATGACTATTGTTGCTGTTATTATTATCAGTATTGTTATTTTTAATGTTATTATCATTATTTTTATTATTACGATTATTATTTATAATTATTGATTATCATTGTTATTACAATTATTATGTAATGACCACCACCACCAACATTGCTGAGACGATTATTATTAAGAAACTTTATTCTTAGGATATTCAGTGTCATTTTAGTTTTAATATTCATGTTTTTTTTATAACTATTTTGACGATAACCCATATGATACTATATGTATGTTTTCTGGATGTTATTGTTACTAAGTTGCTTCAAAAGGTATTGGCTCAATACTTTCAGTTTCTCTAATATTATGCTGATCATCATAGGCATTCATCCGATTATTGTCAATAATTATCTTCATCCATCTGATTATCAGTTATGGTGGCTGTCATTATTATTGTTAGTAGTAGTACTTCTGGTGCTATTAAACTTATTACTACTGCTATTATTATTATTATTTCCAAACATTTGATAAACACAGGATAATGGTTTCAGTTTCATACCAAGGATAACAAAAAACATTATCATCTTTATTTTTATTGCATTATTTTTTTTTTTCTTTCTTACCAACTACTGAAGTATCATTCGGCATTTGGTAGCGTTTTATAATTAACGATGTGCGTTCTCAAAGGCAACTTCCTTTCAACCAACATCAGTATATCACATCAATAGCAATTAAGCAGAATGCCTAATACACTTGATGATAATCATAAAAGCCATCTCAGGAGACATGAGTTTTGTGATTGCCCTCAAGTAAACCTTAGAGGGAAGGGTTTACTTTGGAGCTTCCGCTTCGGTCTTTGTGGATTTCGTGTCGTCGTCCTTCTCTTCGTGG
This sequence comes from Penaeus monodon, assembly GCF_015228065.2. Lineage (NCBI taxonomy): Eukaryota > Metazoa > Arthropoda > Malacostraca > Decapoda > Penaeidae > Penaeus > Penaeus monodon. The sequence continues at coordinate 50,329,370 of NC_051394.1, forward strand.
ACACAGAACCATGGGAGAGCCTCCTGAAGGGCGAGACGGAACTTGGGGTGCGAGATGGCGAACATCATGGGGTTGTAGACGGAGGCGGTCTTTGCGATGAGGCCGGGCAGGGCGGAGACAAGGGGAGTCACCTTCTCTTGATCGCCAAACAGTCCCTGGAAAAAGAATGATTAATTCTCAGGTATAAAACTAAGCTCTGTCAATGAATGGAATATTGCATTATTTTACAAGATTCAATAGGTGTATTTGGTAAAAGATGTTGGCAGGTGAATTCAATACTTACAGTCATGACAACGTAGGCATAAGGCGTCCATGTGAGCAGCCACAAGAAGACATTGGCAACTGCCACCTTAGCGATTCGAACTTCAGCACTCTGCTTCTTGGCGTCGGCGTTGGAGCGGAGGTTTTCCACGTTCATTTTCTTGGCTTGTGCTCGAAGAGCCTTCTCGTGCTGCCGAATGGCACCAACGATCTGAGAGTACACGAAGATGATGACAGTAAGCGGAACGCAGTAGCACATGATGAACAGGAAAAGGCCGTAGGACTTGGTGCTCCAGTCTTGGCTGATGTAGTCGAAGCTGCAAGAGGTAAGAATACCTTCGGGAATGTAGGAGTTCCATCCGTAGAAGGGCCAGATTGACACTGCAATGGAGTATCCCCAACACACAAGAATTATGATGAGAGCTTTTCCAGAGCTGATATGGCCGCCGTCGAAGGCTTTGACGATAACGCAGTAACGATCGTAGCCAATTGCAGCCAGTGTCATGAGGGATGTCAAGCCAAACACAGCTCCTGTGAAGGCATGAAGTTGGCAAGCAAAGGCACCCAGAGACCAATAGCCTCCGCTAAAGCAGTTCATGACGAACATTGGGAACTGAGATACCATCATCATGAAGTCGCTGAAAGCCAGATTAACAACGAACATGTTTGCTGGAGAACGCAAGCTTTTCTTGCACAGGAACAGGTACATGACGAGACCATTGCCGAAGAACGAAAGGAAACCAAGTATCATGTAAATACCTGCCAGCAAATAGTGCCACATAGGGTTGACGGGGGGAAAGTTGCTCCAGTGGGGTGAATGAGAGGTTTGACATCATCTGGAACAAGATCCATGAGAGTGAAACCCTCTGGGTATCCATAACTAACACCTCCTCCCCTATAAGCCATAGGGATGGTGACGTTGACGGTGCCAATGCTCATGGTGGAGAAAGTGCGGTGGAGACGGAGATGCCAAGAAGTTTGGAACCAAACTAATACTGTTCAGACGCTGGAGTTCGGTCGCAGAGCTTGTTTCCTGGCTTCAAGTAGTCTCCCTGAGCCTTTCTGTAGGGAAGTGCGAGGGTGAGCCCCGTGTCCACCCCTTATATATGTCTTTAACCAGTTAAGAAGTGTTAAGTAGAAGTTTCCCAAGACGCTTTTGTGTAACCATCCTATTTTAAGATGCTTAACAAGATATCCAGATAACACCCTTTACATAATCAACGGAAATAATTATAATCACATACAGTGAACACATACATTCATACACAATTATACATAATATCTACATTAGAATTATTGTATTAAATATATCATAGTTACCATTTTCGTTGCTATCATCCTTACTATTATTTTAGTTTTCATTAAATTTCTTTATTGTTATTTGTTGATGTTACAATTATTACGTTCCATCTTTACTAAAATCTATACTCTTTCTGTTAAGCTAATACCCATGTCTGTATCATCAAGAGTAACAACTTTTAATATGGGTTTCTTTTTTTTTGTAATATTACAAATTATCAGTAATAAACAATAAGAATAACACTTGTCACTTTTAGTATTATCATTAACATTAAATAGTGATACAATTAAGATTTTAAACTGCCGTGTTTCTTTCAGTTTTTATTATCAATATTTTGCCATTGACATAGAAGAAGAAATCTTTTGAAATTAAAAGCATATTTTTGTTATATTATTTTCTCACGGCCATGTTGTTTTAGATAGTTGTTGGTATCATAATTATTACTCTTATAGTTCGTTTTAGTATTATTACAAATATGTGTCCATTATTATTACGTTTATGGATATTGTTGATATTATTCCCATCATCATTATCATAATTGTATACAAAGTTCTTATTATAATCACCGTTATCGTCGTCAACAGGTGCAGCAGCAATGCTATTATTTGCTTTAATATAATTTTTATTTTGAACTTGATAGTGATACTTACAATTTCCGTATCGGTTTTAATCATGAACACAATTTACCACCGTTAGCATTACTTTGAATATTGTCAATATAGTCGTTCATAATTGTATATTCTCTTTCAAGTTTTATCTTTTTAAGGGTATTACCGTAGCTGTCACGGCTATTGTCGTCTTCGTCATCATCCTAATTATCATCGTCACTTATTATATTTATCATCGTAATTATTCAGTTTTCTTGGTATTATTATGTGTGAAGTTATTATTAATATCATTTTCATTACCATAATCCTTATTATGATCATTAGCTTTATTATTTTATATGTGATTTATTCTTTTTATTTTTATCTATTTATTTATTATTATCATAACTATAATAGCTATGATAATTATCATTGTTAGAATAATATTAATATTATTCATGATAATGATAGTAATTTTTATTATTTAGATCTTTCATAGCGTATTGTTTAAATGTTCTGTAAATATTACTTTTGTCACTGGTATGTCTGTTATGATGAATATGTTACCACATTTTTAACGAATTAATTATTATTTTAGCTCATGGTGAACTACATGTAGACTCCTGTCAATTGATATATCATATGTGATTTGTTCTTAGAAGTTGCTTAAGACTTTATAATTACTAATGCAACTAGGATTACTGTGATAACAATACCACTGTTGCTGTAATCATCGTCATTCATCTTCGATTATTATTATCGTTCTTCTATTACTAATATTATGACTTCAGTTCTTACTCTTTATGCTTCTCGTTAAACTTTTTTTCCCAATACCATTAGAAATACACTAGTTATTTGTGGGAAATAAGGCTTTAGGTTAACATTTGAATCAAGTTCAGATTCATTAAACCCTCTTTTTGTAATTGGAAAGACTGACAGATTTCGATTTTTTTCTTATTTATTGCAAGGTTCATTAACAACTACAATATATGTTCATCGACAATAAGTGAAGACAATTGTTTTAAAATAAAGCGATGTGCGTTGTCAAAAGCAGCTTCCTTTTACCCATAAATATGCGTCTCGCATCAGTATCACATCCATAGCAATTAAGCATAATACCTAACCTACTTGATGATAATCATAAAAGCCATCTCAGGAGACATAAATTTTGTGATTGCCCTCAAGTAAACCTTAGGTAGAAGGCTTTACTTTGGAGCCTCCGCTTCGGTCTTTGATGATTTTGTGTCGTCATCCTTCTCTTCGTGAACACAGAACCATGGGAGAGTCTCCTGAAGGGCGAGGCGGAACTTGGGGTGCGAGATGGCGAACATGATGGGGTTGTAGACGGAGGCGGTCTTTGCGATGAGGCCGGGCAGGGCGGAGACAAGGGGAGTCACCTTCGCTTGATCTCCAAACAGTCCCTAGGGAACAAAAGATGATGTATGCTATTTACACTCTGGTTCATTATATTAAAGTGTATAGTAATACCTACTTCTTTCTGTGTGAAAGTAAGTCATAGATTATTGCAATACTTACGGTCATGACAACGTAGGCATAGGGCGTCCATGTGAGCAGCCACAAGAAAACGTTGGCCACTGCCACCTTGGCGATTCG
>NC_051394.1:50340631-50343131 GCF_015228065.2 Penaeus monodon
TACACTTGTACAGCACATATAAAGACTCCACACTCTTTCGTAATTTCTCTCTCAATGGACCCGACAGAAAATGATACTGTTAGGCAGACGTCAATAGCCCATGAAACCACAAGAACCCCCCCGAAGAAACCTCTTAGGCAGTTCTCTGTAAGTAGTGTTTGGTAACAGTGACCAATTTCCTGTTCTCATTAACAGAAGGGGGAAGGGCAGGTCATGAATAGGGCTTCACCTTAGAAAGGCCGAGAAAGGGGCGGGGTAGGGGTTGGTATTTACATATATTTAGTCATTTAGTTAATGCTCTCAACACTGTCACGACGGCAATCTGAGTTCGAGAGTTCGAGTCACAGGCCGGCGCGTTGTTCCCTTGGGCAAGGAACTTCACCTCGATTGCCTACCTAGCCACTGGGTGGCCAAGCCAGCCCAAGTCAGTGCTGGTCCCAAGCCCGGATAAATAGAGAGAATGATTACCGAAAAAAAAGGTAACACCGGCACTCTCCGTGGAAAGGAACTGGGGACCCTACCACGTACTCACTCCAAGAGCATCACATCATGAAAAAAAATACAATTAAGTTTCATGCTGTGACCACGGCGGCTCAGACATGAATCTACCGTTAAAAGAAGAAGAAGAAGAAGTTAATGCTCGTTTCGTTTTCTTTTATAGTAACATTGAGTACATATTTGTTTGCAATATTAATGTAAATATCTTACGATGCGAGTATATATCCATACTGTGTGTGTGTGTATATGTACATACACACACATATATATATATATATATATATATATATATATATATATATATATATATATATATATATATATATATATATATATATATATGTGTGTGTGTGTGTGTGTGTGTGTGTGTGTGTGTGTGTGTTGTGTGTGTGTGTGTGTGTGTGTGTGTTGTGTGTGTGTGTGTGTGTGTGTGTGTGTGTGTGTGTGTGTGTGTGTGTGTGTGTGTGTGTGTGTAGATAAATTATATATATATATATATATATATATATATATATATATATATATATATATATATATATATATATATATATATATATATATATATATTATATTTATGTGTGTGTATATATATATATATATATTTATATATATATATACATGCATTTATATTATATATATATATATATATATATATATATATATATATATATATATATATATATATATATATAATATATGTATATATGTGTATATATTTGTATTTATATATTAAATATATATTTCAGGTAGGAGTTCTCTTCTGATCCTCTGTAGAATGATTTTCAAAAATTAAGAATTTTCCGACATTAAAGTGCGATATTATGAACGATATTATATCCTGGGAATACGATTTCATCATTTATTTAGGTAACTTGCCTGTTTCACAAATATCATCTAGTAAGTTCCAGATCATATCAATACCTTTCTCTCCTGAGGCCCTGGGTATTTCGACGTGTACACCGTCAGGAGCTGCAGCTTTTCCGGATTTCATTTGCTATATGGAACCAACGCACTTCTGATTTCAGAATTGGTGGCCCAGATGAAACAGCTTCGTGGGCTAGATCTTTTAGTGGTTCTTGTCCATCGTCAAAAAGTTCTTGAATATACTCTTCCTAACGAGCGAGTTGACGGTCCAGTCGTCTTCCCATCTCTTTCTAAGCCATTAAATTCATAATCATAATTTCATTTGATTTTAACGAGAATAGTAATCCATCAAAAGAGCTGTGTAAACTGTTAATTTGTTGGTCTTCAGCATCCACAGTCGGAGCAAATGCTATTATCAACTAGTTGTGATCTAAACTAGAAGCATGCGGTTGATTTTGGGCCAGAACGGTAAAATGGGTTTTGATTTTTTTTTCTTTTTTTTCTTTTTATTTATCATCCAGGACCAGAGCTACTCCATTTCTATGTTCTTGAGATCCTGAAAAGAGGATGCTTTTCTGGTCTTTCATAAAGTCGCCAGCATTAGGCCATCTAGCTTCGCCCAAACCTAAACAATGTATAATCATTGTGTTCATTATTAGTTTTCCTGGTTAGTATAAACGAATGTTCTATGTTCCGATCTTGAATATTTATAATCTAAATCTTTTAGCCGATATAATGCTTGTTAGTTGCTTTGCAGTTGCAGGATGACGATCGCAACATCCTTTGAATGCTACTACCGGGTGAAGATTTTACAGGACGATCTTGTGTTGCCCCGTTTCCGCCAGTTTGTTTATTTTCGTAAATTTTCCGACTTGACATCATGTAGTTGACTGGGTCCTTATACTAGAGTGTCTGACCCATGATCTTTCCCCAGGAGAGAAATTGATTAGGTAATCATTGTTGGTGGTTCTCAACCTACCATCGTATCAACGGTATCTAGGTTTGATTTACCCATATGTACAGATCCATGCGCGCGCGAGCGATATGCACGCACACACACACACACTCTCGCAAGCGCACGATGTGTGCTGATTTTCATATAATGAGTAAATCAACCTAGATATAGACATATAAATAT
>NC_051394.1:50388131-50390631 GCF_015228065.2 Penaeus monodon
ACTGATGAACCGTATTCATATTGACAGATGTAGAAAAGGTATGGATGAGAATATATATCTTCACAATATAAGAGATGTATTTGACTGATTTCGAGTGTGTCTTCGTCAGAAATACATACATCTGAGAAATTACAAAGAAAATAAATATCAGACTGTGACCTCCTATTCGTTGCTCGTAGAATTGTTGCCATGACCTTGGATAATTTGAACCTGCCCGATGCCGTGTTGACATTACTCTCCGTCGCGATGTGTTCTGCTTTCATAATTTTTCTTTTTAGTTTGTTCAGTCCTCCATGGACTATTTTTGCTTCCTTCCAGTTCGGCAGATGTCCAGCTTCATCTACATGTACCACCATGGCACTGGAAGTCCTGTGATGACGGATGTCAGCTCGATGTTCGCTGATCCTGGTGCTGAAACCACGGCCTGTTTCCCCAAAGTATGCTGTATCGCAACCGCTGCAGGGTATGCGATGCACAACACTACAAGGGTTGCTTTCGGGCTGCTTTCTGTCACGTATTAAGTCATGTATCTCTTCCCCAGATGTGCTGACGATTCTCACAGTCTTGCCGAAGTATCTGCTGATCGCCTGGGAAATGTTACATGACAGTAATATGAGAACATTACTAGAAGAGGGTGCGGGGTCTGCTCTTACAAGTATGCTCTCCGCCTTCTTTCTGAGGTTTAGCAGGAAGCCTCTGGGATACTTGTGTTTCACGAAATAACTAATTATATAGGCAACCTCATCCTCAAGAAATTCAGGGCTGCAGATCCTCAGTGCTCTGAGGAAGAAGCCAATCACAACACCAGATTTCGTTTTGTTGCTGTGGACGGAGTAGTAATGGATATAATCATCTTTATTTGTAGGCTTCCTGTATACAGAGAAACGTAGGCCGTCGTCACCCCGATGAATCAGAGTGTCCAGGAAAGGTAGTTTCTGATCCTCCTCCTCCACGGTAATAATAATGATAATAATGATGATGATAATAACGATAATGATAATGATGAAAATGATGATAATAATAATAAAAATAATAATAACAACAACAACAACAACAAAATTAATTATCATTAACAGTAATATTAATAATAAATATCAAGAATAACAAAGTTCAACATAACCATAATGATCATACTGATTATAATTAACTGCACTGCGACGTCAATAACTGAAAATGACAGCAGGAGTGACAGTGACAATAATAATAATAATTTCAGAACACGACTCGGCTTCTCAGAGGTCAGTTACGGTCGAGTCGTCACCGAAGGAGACTGTTCTGCATAACACAGGGCAAGGTGTTAGGTGTTAGGTGTTAGGTGTTAGGTACTTTCCGTTCTCTTTTGGTGCTTCCGTTTCACGCTGTTTCCCCTCCGCCTTTACCAGCTGTTTTATTGGCTCATGTTACACATTTCTCCTTCCCCCACCCGTCTCTCCTCTTCCCCTCTCTGCCCCTCTGGCTTCTATCTCCACTTCTCCTCTCTGCCCCTCTGGTTTCCCCTCCCTACTCCCCTTTATCCTGCCTTCCCCTATGCATCTCCCCACTGCCCTCTCCCTGCCTTCCCCTCTCTACCCTCTAGCTCTTCCTTCCCCAGACCCCCTCTCCCTACCTTTCCCCACCGCTGCCGCTCCCCTCACCCTCTCTCACCCCCATCCCCCAACACACATTTCCATCCCTCTGCTCCCTCGATTAAAACAAACAAACAAACACTCGTCAATCATCATTAGAGGGGAATGTTTAGGGAGTGACTTTAATCTCTCGGCCTTCTCCCCTCTCCCCTCTCCCCAGTCCCCTCTCCCCTCTCCCGTCTCCCCTCTCCTCTCGCTCCGCCCTTGAACTGGCTTCCCCTCTTCCGCTGTTTCAACAAGGAAGCTAAACACCTCCATTTGTCTCCAGTATTTAATCTATCGTGAATTCCTCTATTTTCCTTCCCTTTATCGTCCATATCAGTGAATTCCATAGAAGCCGTTTATAGTAGTAGTCTTTCCCACTTCGTCAGCTTCCTATCAAAATTTTTGAATCGTAGTATCGGGAAATTTCTTCAACCTTGCAACTCATCAATTTACTCAGCTCACCTAATCTATTTTATTTCCTTAGCCAGTCCATTAGCCTCTCATCCTCTCGTTCCTCCATCAAGTCCTTATTCAACCCCATTACCACATCACCCATTAGATCTTCAATCACCTTCTCAACTCCTCCTCTTCCCCATCCCCATTTTTCATTCCCCATCCACCATTCCGAGTTCTCTATCACCCACCCCATCCCCATTCCCCCTCTCTAATTCCCCATTTACAATTCTGAGTTCCCTATCACCAACCCCATTCCCCAATCCCCATTCCCACAACCCTACATCCTCATCCCCCACCCCCACCCCAATTCCCATTCCCCACAACCCCCAACCCACATCCCCCTCCCATTCCCCATTCCCCCATCCCCTCTCCTCCCATTGCCTGCATCATGGTAGCCTCCAGTGCGGCTCTGCCATGATTCCCCCCCTTATCGC
>NC_051394.1:50401723-50404223 GCF_015228065.2 Penaeus monodon
GTTTAAAATTGAAAATACATAAGAATAAGTAAAGTGCTGTTTCCACTTCAAGAATTCCACCACTATTCTTTAATTCTTCCTCTCTTTAATCTTTAAACTTGTTCTGACTCTTCCGATGAAAACTTAAAACCCTTTTTCCAAAAGGGAAGAAAGAGAGGAGAAAAAAGTGATCAAAACAAACTGTTGAAAAGTGGGGGACGACCGCTGTGGATGATGTGTGGACTTTATATTGAAAAATAGGGGTATCCAGTGCTAGACTTTTTTCAGGTTGTGGCGTGTGAAAAAATATAGATAGAGTCTAGACGGATAAATAGAAAAATAGAGAGATGACAATTGTTTCACGTGCATATCTCCTCTCTCTCTCTCCTCTCTCTCTCTCTTCTCTCCCCCCTCTCTTTTCTCTCTCTCTCTCTTTCTTCTCTTTATATATAAAATTTTAAAATTTTTATAATAATAAAAATTAAAAATATATATATAATATATATATATAAAGCTAGAAGCTAATAGATAATAGACAGATAGTAACACACACAACACCACACCCCACACACCACACACACACACCCCCACACACACCACACACACACACACACACACATATATATATAATTATATATAAATATTATATATTATATATATTATATATATAATATATAAAATTATAAAATATATATATATATATATAATTTTATATAATATATATTTTATATATATATATATATAATATAATATATATATATATATATAAACACAAACACACACACTACCACACACACACACACCACACCCCAAACACACAACACACAACACACATACACACACACACACAAACACCACACACACACACACACACACCCCACACACACAACACACACAACACACCCCAAACACACACACACACACACACCACACACAACACAAACACAAAACCCCACCACACACACAACAACACACACACACACACAACACACACACACACACAACACACACCACACCCCACACACCACCAAAATTTATATATATGTGTGTGTGGGGTGTGTGGTGTGGTGTGTGCGTGTGTGGTGGTTTAATATTATATATTATATATATATATATATATAATATATAAAATAATATAATTTTAAAAATATAAATTTTATAATTACAATAAAATATATATATATATATATAATTTTAAATATATAAAATATATAAAAATTTATTATATATATTATTATATTTTTTCACCCAAAAATTTATTAGGGGTTCTCTTTCACTTCTAACGTACGTGACTCCTTCTGTTGCCTAAACCCCATTACGAAAAGAGTTTTCCGCCGACTTCCCTTTAATTTCAGAGATTTGGGGCTTCGGAGCTGGAATAGCGCCCAGACGCAAGACCTAGTCAAACATAAGTTATAGGTTACAATTGTCTTTACTGTATGTTTGCATACATACACATCTATTTATGTGTAAAACGTCATATATACATACGATACACATCACCCCACACACCACACACACACCCCACACACACACACACATCACCCCACACACCCAAACACACACACAACACAACACACACACACAAATATATTAATATTATATTATATATATATATATATATATATAATAATTATATATTATATATATATATATTTTATGTATATATATATAAAATATATTATATATAATAATATATATATATATATATAAAATATATTTTATATATTTTTATATATTTTAAATATTATATATATATTATAATATCCTTTTTTTTATGGGGTTTTTTGTGTGTGTGTGGTGGGTGTGGTGTGTGGTGGGTGTGTGTGGGTGTGTTGGTGGTGGTGTGGGTGTTTTTGGGGTGTGTGTGTGTTGTGGGGAGGTTTTACGTATGTATTTTTACGAAATTTAAACACAAAAAATAGGTTTTGTATGTATGCATATCTATACAGTAAAGAAAAAGTTGAAACCTAAAACTTATTTTGATTTCTTTTCCCTTGCGTCGGGGCCCGCTATTCCAGGCCCGAACCCCCGTCTCTGAAGTTAAGGTAATCGGGGGGGAAAAATCTCTTTGCGAAAGGGGGTACCCGGCAGCCCAAGGGGAGTCACGTACGTTAAAAGGGTTTAAAGAAAACCCCGAAATTTAATTTCTGGCTGAAATAAAATATATATATTTAAAATATATATATATATATTTTTATATAATATATATATTATATATATATTATATATAAAATTAATTTTATAGGGATATATATATTATAATTATATAATATATATTATATATATATATATATTTTATATAATATATTTTATATATATAAAATTATATCCCCCCCCCGGGCACCCCAACCCACAAACCCCCACACAACACACACACACACACACATAATATATATATTTTGGGGTGTTGTGGGGGGGGGGGGGGGTTTTTGTGTGTGTTGTGTGTGTGTGTGTGTGTGTGGTGTGTGTGTGTGTTGTGGGGTGTTGTATTTTTGTGTTGTGTGTTTTGTGTTGGTGT
>NC_051394.1:50418893-50423893 GCF_015228065.2 Penaeus monodon
TTCGCTTGGGGGTACGTCCTCCTGCGAGCTACCTTTCGCTCCGCGTCCTCGAGTTGAAAGTAATTTCTCACCAAAAATACGGCGTTTTCGTCACTATCTTTCGCGGAGGGAGTGGGATGGTGTGGCGGGCGGAGGATGGGGGGGAGGGGGGTGGAAGGGAGTCATGACCAAGGGGGATGGGTTTTTTTTTCGTGAGGGGGAGAGGGGGAGATGAGGTGAGGGGAGGACGGGGGAGAGAGGGAGGGAGGAGGGAGGGGGAGGAGGTGAGAAGAGGTCATTTTGACCTTTAACCTTAGCTGGATGATCCCCCGTGGGCGGTCAGACGATTTCTTTTAACAACCTTACGCCCCGTTTTGCTCTCTTCTCAATCCCCCCCCTATTTTTTCTTCTTTCTTCCTTCTCTTTCCACCGTCTCTTTTTTTTTTTTTTTTTTTCCCCTCTCTCTATCATCATCTCTCTCTCCTCGTCTCTGCTCTAGCTATATCTTCTCTCTCGCTTCTCGCCTCTCCTCTCTCTCTCTCTCGCCTCTCTCTCTCTTTCTCTCTCTCTCTATCTCTCGCTCTCTCTCTTCTTCTCTCCTTCTTTCCTTCTCCCCATTTAATCCTCACTCCCGCTCGCCATCTCCTTCTCTCTCTTTTCCCTTCTTTTTCTTACTGTTTTCCCCCATTTCCCCCTCGCCACTTCTCCTCCTAGTCTCTTCCTCTTCCCATATCTCTCTCCCTCTCTCTCTTCATCTCTCCCTCACTCCCTCTCCCCCTCTCCCCATCTCTCCCTACTCCAATTCTAACTCCCCTTCTCCCACTCCATTCCTCTCCCCATCTTTCCCTCTCCCCTCTATCCCTTACTACTCTATCTCCCTCTCGTTCCCCTCTCCCTTCCTCCCCTTTCCCCCTTCCTCCGCTCGAGCGTTACAAATACCTCTTGGTCCAGCGTTACAATACCTCTTGGTCCAATCACATCACGGGGGCCAATCTCCAAACAGGCCGCGCCGCGAGTGAGGCTTTAAAAGACCTATAATATCTACCTCCGTCAATCCCCCCCCCCCTTCCCTTCCCCTCTTTACCCTCTTCCTGTTTCTTCGACGCCCGCTTACCTTACCTCCTCCTTCTCCCTCCTCCTCCTACTCATATAAACTCTTCCTCTCTCCTCCTTTCTTTCTTCGATCTTCTCCTTCTCTTTTCTTCTCCATCCCCTCTTTTTTTCTACTTTCCTTCCTCCTACTCCTCGTCATCCCTGTTTTTCCTCTTCCGTCTCCTCCTCCTCCTTTTTTTTCCATCCTCCTCCTCATCCTCCCCCCTCCTCTTCCTCCTCCTCCTCTTCTTCTTCTCTCTCTCCCTCCTTTTCCTCTGCCTCACATCCCTTTCAATCATCTTCCCCCTCCTCTTCCTCCTCCCCCTCTTCTTCCTCCTTTTCCTCCTCCTACTACAAATCCTCCTTCCCCTCCTCTTCCTACTACTCTATTGGTTGGTGTTTTCGCTCCCTTTTTTTTTTAAGTTTTCTTTGCGTTCCTCTCGGCTCCTCGTTCCATTCTCTTTGCTTATCTTATTCTTCTTGTCCTCGTTTCCTATCTCACCTGTTTCTTCCCTTCTCCTTCCTTCTCCTGTTCCTCTCCCCTCTCTCTTTCCTTCTTCTTCGCCTTGCCCCTTTCCGTCTCTCCCCTTTTTTTCCTCACCCAACACGCCCATCCTTTCCTACCACTCACGCCCACCCTCTCCTCTCTCCCACGCCCACCCTCTCCTTTCTCCTACGCCCCCCACCCTTTCTCCCACTCTCTCTTTCTCTCTCACGCCCACCTCATTCTCTCTCTCCACGCCCCTCCTCTTCGTTTCTTTTCACGGGCCCACCCTCTACTTTCTTCCCCCAACCGCCCCAACCCTTCTCTCCTCTCTCCCACGCCCCACCGGCTCTCCTTCTCTTCTCTCCCACGCCCCCATCTCGCCTCCAACTCACGCCACCCCCCACCCTCTCCTCCTCTCCAATACCGCCAACGCCCCACCCCCCCTCTCCCTCTTCTCCCTTTCACCCTCTCCTTCCCCTTACTCTCTCTTCTCCTCCTTCTCTTCTTCTTTCTCCTTCCCTTCTCTCTCCTCTCTTCCTCTCACGCCCACGCTCCTCTTTTCTCTCACGCCCACCCTCTTTTCTCTCTCACGCCCACCCTCTCCTCTCTCCCACGCCCACCCTCTCCTCTCTCCTACGCCCACCCTCTCCTCTCTCCTACGCCCACCCTCTCCTCTCTCCCACGCCCACCCTCTCCTCCCTTCGCACGCCATCCTTCTCCCTTTCTCTCAAGGGCCTCACTTCACGCCCTCCATCCTTCCTTTGTTCCCATTAAGGGTCGAGTAGACCACCTTATAAGTGTTTGTCACGTCCGGCAGCGTTGTGTAATTCTCAGGACCAACCAAGAGGGCAGTTACGTTCCCCGTTGGCGTTTTCTGTCATGGGGGACCCTCGTTTCCAGCGGCGAGTGGGGGAGCAGGGAGCCCTTGAGCAAAGGGAGGGGAGGGGAGGATAGGGGAGGATACCGGAGGCCAGGTAGGGAGGATCAGGCAGGGAGGGGAGGGAGGATAAGGGAGGAAGATAGAGGGGGAGGGAGGTAGGATAAGGGAGGGAGGATAAGGGAGGATGAGGAGGGAGGAAAAAGGAGAATGGAGGTAGGGGAGGGAGAGAGGATAAGGAGGGAGGATAAGGGAGGAAGGGAAGGAAGGAAGGAGGGTTAGGGGACCGGGAAAGCGGATCCAAGGAAGTCCCACCCTAGGGGATAGGGAGGAGAGGGAGATAGAGAGGATAAGGAGGGAGGATAAAGGACTAAGGAGGTAAGGAAGGGAGAGAGGATAAGGAGGGAGGGAGGGGAAAGAGGGGGGGAAAGGGAGGGAGGAGAAGGGATGGAGGAATTCGGGAAGGGAAAGGAAGGAGGGAGGGAAGAGGGAGGAGAGGTAGCAAGGGATGATGGTAGGGAGGAAAGTAAAGAAGGAAGGAGAGAAGGGGAAAAAGGAGGGGAAGCTGAGAGGGAGGGAATGAAGAGAGGGAGAGAAAGGAGGGGGAGAGGGAGGGAGAGGGAAGACCGCGATGGAATAGGAAAGGAAGGAGGAACGGAGGACGTGAGGGGGCGTGGCGAGGGTAGGAAAGGGACCGTGAGAGGGGAGGGGAGGGGTGTTTGATGGGAGGGAGGGGTACTGAAGTGATGGGAGGAAAGTGAGAGGGGAGGGAGGGAGAGGAAGTTGATGATGGGGAGGGAGGGAGGGAGGGGAAGGTGAGAGGGGAGGGAGGGGTTGCGAGGGGAATCTCGGAAGAAGTAGTGATGAGGGGGTAGGGAGGGAGCAGGGAGGGGAAGGGAAGGGAAGGGTAGGGGTGAAGTGAGGAGTGACTGACGAGGCGTGAGGGAGGGGTAGGGAGGGAACAGTGAGAGGGGACGGGGAGGGATGAGAAGGGGAATCAGAGGGGAAAAAGGTGAGGGAATGGTTGGAAACAAGCCAGAATAACAAGCGGGAGGAGGATGAAGAGGGGAGAGGGAAATGGAGAGGAAGAATTAGGGACGGGGAGGGCCATCTAGGGCTGGGATAAGTGAGATTTGAAACGGACGAATATGGACACACACAAACACTCACACACACAAACACACACACACACACACACACACAACACACACACACACACGAACCCACACACAACACAAACCACACACACACACACACACACACACACACACACACACAAACCACACCACACATATATATATCATATAGATCTATAATATATATATCAATATATATATATATTATGGTTGTGGTGTGTTGTGGTGTGTGTGTGTTGGTGTGTGCTATATGGTGTGTTGTGTTGTATGTACACCACAGAAGAATACACCCCCCCTTCCACAAAGTGAGCAAGACAGAAATTGGAGATATTTATCGAAAAATGAAAATAAAGGTAAAGGAAAAATACCAAAAGAAAGAGGAAAGAGAAAAGGACAGAAACGGGCCCAGGAAAGAAAAACTAGTTAAGCGGAGCGCGTCTCCGGGAATAAAAAGCGAACCCATTTGGGGAGGGGCGAGGCAGGGGGATGGAGGATGAGGGGGGGGGGGAGGGGGGGGGAGGGGGGGACGGACGGGGTGAGGGGGGGAGGGAAGGGGGGGGTGGAGGGGGGCGCGGGGGAGAGGGAGGGATGCGGGGAGGGAGGGGGGGATAGAGGGGTGGGGGGGGGAAGTGGGGGGGGGGGGGGGGCGGGGGGGGGAGGAGGAGGGAAGAGAAAGAGGAGGAGGAGGAGGAGGAGCAGGAGGAGGTTGAGGAGGAAGGAGCAGGAGGGAGGGGGAGGGGGGAGGGGAAGAAAAAGAGATAAGTGGGAGGGGGACGGAAGGGGGAAGGGGGAGGAGGAGGAGGAAAGAGGAGGAGGAGGAGCAGAAGCAGGAGGAGGAGGAGTGGGGGAGGAGGAGGAGCAAGGAGGAGGAGAGGAGAGAGAGGAGGAGCAGGAGGAGGGGGAGGAGGCAGGAGCAGGGAGGGAGGAGAGGAGGAGGAGCGGGAGGAGGGAGGAGGAGGAGGAAGAGTAGGAGGAAGAAGAGGAAAGGAGGAGGAGGAGGAGGGGGGAGGAGGGTAGGAGTTGGGAGGAGGGAGGAGAGGGAGAGGAGTATCAGGGAAAGAAAAAAGGGGGTAGGGGGAGGAAGTGGAAAGGGGGAGGGGGAGGACAAGAGGAAGGAGGAGAGAGGGCGGAGGGGGGGAGGAAGAAAGAGGAGCGCGGAGGAGGAGGAGGAGGAGGAGCAGTGAGGAGGAAGGAGGAGGAGCAGGAGGAGGAGGAGGGGGGAGGAAGGAGGAGGAGGAGGAGCGAGGAGGAAGGAGGAGGAGGAGGGGAGGAGGAGGGGGAAGAAAAATAAGAGGAGGAGAAGGGAGGAGGCAGACGGCGGAGGAAGGAGAACCGAGGAGGGGGGGGGGAGGAGGGGGGAGGAAAAGAGGAAAAAGGCAAGGAAGAAAGAACCCCCATGACCCAGGACGAGGAGGGGGGGGAGGAAGTA
>NC_051394.1:50428893-50433893 GCF_015228065.2 Penaeus monodon
TACATACATACATAAAAACACACACACACCACCACACACACAACACCACACACACACACACACACACACACACACCACACACACCACACACACACACACATATATATATAATATATAATATTTATATATATACTATATAATTAGATATATACTATATATATATACTATCGATATAATTTATATATATATGTGTTTGTTCTGTGTGTGTGTGTTGTTGTGTGTGTGTAGGTCTGTCTGTCTGTCTCGGTCTCCCTCTATTTCTCTCTCTTCTCTCTCTCTCTCTCTCTCCTCGCTCTCTTCTCTCTCTCTCTCTCTCTCTCTCTATGTGTGTGTGTGTGCGCGTGCGTGGTTTGTGTGTGGTGTTTCTGTGTGGTGTGTATGTCTGTATGGGTGTTGTGTATGTGTGTGGTTGTGGTATTTTGTTGTGTGTGTTTGTGTGTGTGTGTGGTGCGTGTGTGGTGTGTGTGTGTGTGTGTGTGTGTGGTGTGTGGTGTGTGTGGTGTGTGCGGTGTGTGTCTGTCCGTCTGTCTGTCTCTCTCTCTCTCTCTCTCCTCTCTCCTCTCTTCTCTCTCTTATCTATCTTCTCTCCTACTCTCTCTCTATCTCTTCTCTCATCTCTCTCACTCTCTCTCTCTTCTCCTCTCTCTCTCTCTCTCTCCTCTCCTCTTCTCTCTCTCTCCTCTCGTGGGTGTGTGGTGTGGTATGTGTGTGTGTGGTGATGAATGTGTGTGTTGGTGTGTGTCTGTGTTGTGTGTGTGTGTGCTGTGTGTGTGGTGTGTGGTGGTGTGTGGTCTGTGTGTGTGTGTGTATAGTTACACATTGTTTAGAAAATACCATAAGAGATACGCTGAAGCTGCTGCTTCACTCAAGAATTCTACCAACACTACTATCATTTAAGTTCTTCCTCTGTCATTAATCAATTCTAACTTCGTTCTGACTCTTCCGACTGAAAATTAAAATACCTTATTCCAAAGGCAGGAAGAGAACGAGAGGAGAAAAAAGTGATCAAAACAAAACTGATTGAAAAAGTCGGGGACAGACCGCTGGGTGATGTGGGACATTTATATTGAAAATAGGTGTATGCCAGCGGCTACGCACTATTTTCAGGTGTGTACGTGCGGTGTGGTAAAAAAGATAGATAGATCATAGACGGACATAAAATAGATAGATTAGAGAGATAGACAGATTGATTCACGTGCATATCTCTCCTCTCTCTTCTCTCTTCTCTCTCTCTCTCTCTATCTCTCTCTCTCTCTCTCTCTCTCTCTCTTCTCCTCTCTCTCCTCTCTATATATTATATATATATACTGATATATATATATATATATATAGTAGATATATATATATATATAGATATATATAATAGTAGATATATATAGCTAGATAGCAGATAGAATAGATAGACAGATAGGATACACACACAACACACACACACACCAAACACACACACAAACAACACACACACACACACACACAACACACAAACACACACACACCACACACACACACATATATATATAATATATAGATATATATAGATATATAGATATAGTAGATATAGATATAGATTATATATAGATGGAGTAGAGAGATAGATATTATATATATATATATAGATAATATATATATAATATATTATATATATATATAGTATATATGCATATATATATTATATTAATATATATATATATATATAGATATCATATATATATATATATATATATAATATATAAACAAAACACAACACACTAACACACCACACACACACACAAACACACCACACACACCCAATACACACAAACTACACACACACACACACACACACACACACACACAACAAACACAACACACCACAAAAAAACACAAAACACACAAACATCACATACACACAAATACAACACACACATACACACACACACACCAAAACCACACACACATAAACACACACACAACACACACACACACACACACACAACACACATATATATATATATATGTGTGTGTGTGTGTGTGTTGTGTGTGGTGTGTGTGGCGTCTGGTGTGCGTGTTGTGTATATATTATATATATATATATATATATATATAATATATATATATATATATAAGTATATATATATATATATATATAGATATATATATACATATAATATAGATTATATATATATATATATATATATATATATATATTATATAATAATATATATATATATATTATCAGAATATATATATTATATTGCAGCCAGAAATTAATTACGGGTTCTCTTAACCTGTCTAACGTACGTGACTCCTTCTTGTCTGCCGGATACCCACTTACGCAAAGAGATTTTCCGCCCCGACTTACCTTAACTTCAGAGACTTGGGCTTCGGAGCCTGGAATAGCGGCCCAGACGCAAGGACCACGAAGTCAAACATAAGTATAGGTACAACTTGTCTTTACTGTATAGATATGCAGTACTGGATACACACTCTATTTTATGTGTTAAATACGTACATAGATACATACGTAGACACACTCACACAACACACACACACACACACACCCACACACACACACACAACACACACACACACACCCACCACACACCACACACACCACAGCACACACAAACAACCACGATAGATAAGAGAGAGAGATATGATATATATATCGATATATATATTAGATGATATATAATGAGATATATAGATAAATATTATATATACACACATTGTATATAATATATTATATATATATTATATATATAATATATATTATATTATAATTATATATATATATGTTATATATCGATATATATATATATATATATATATATATTATATATATATATCAAAACCGATATCAGTTCAATGCCGAATTGAAATAAATTTTACATAACTGACCGTCTGCCTGGGCGAAAGAATGTGAGAATGTGTTTTTTTATGGCCAATTGTTTTATAACTCGCATTGTGGTCGACGCTGAGCAGATGTAGCTGAAGTTTCCTCTCCAGTGGTGTGAGCAGAGAAGAAGGTAGAGTCAGTGCTGGACCAAAGGAATAGGAGTTCGTTGCCCGTGCATCAGGCTCCGTCTCTCCTCGCAGCTGATGGATCAAAGGAAGGGCAAAGACCGATACATTTTGTGTGTCTGTGTGTGTGCATATATATATGCACAACACAGACACACAAAATACAATAATATAGATATATAGAGAGAAGAGATAGAGATAGAGAGAGATATAGAGATTCGAGAGACTATAGAGAGAGCTAGGATAGATATATTTAAAAGAGATAGAGATAGAGAAGATGAGAGGCAGATATAGATGAGGAGAGATAGAGAAGAGATAGAGAGTATAGATAGTAGAGATATATATAGAGAGATAGAGTTAGATATAGATATAGAGAGAGAGAGATATTAGATAGTATGAGATATATAGATATATATATCTATATTATATATGGTGTGGGTGTGTGGGTGGTGGGTGTGGATGTGGGTGTGGTGTGTGTGGTGGGGGTGTGTTGTGTGGGTGTGAGGGTGTGTGTGTGTGTGTGTGTGGTGTTGGGGGGTTTTGTGGTTTGGTGTGGTGTGTGTGTGTGGGCTTAGAACATACAGATAGTATAGATATTAAGATAGATCGTATAAGAATGAGAGAGATAGATAAGTAGAGAAGAATAGATATATATAGAGTATATATGTATAGATAGTGGATAGATATAATAAATATCTATATAGATATATTTATAGATGTATCTAATACAGTTATTATGATACATAATAGACATAAGGATATAGCAGATAAGACATCTAGATGATAGATATAGTATATGATGATAGAAGAGAGATATAGGATATATATATGTATAGATTTATATAGAGATATAGTATAGAGAGAGAGATATATATAGGGAGATATATATAGATGTATTATATAGATATAGAGATAATATTAGTATTATGAATATATATATATAATAGTTAGTTATATATATATAGATACAAGTATAGGTAGTAATATATATATATATAGATATATATATATATATATATAGATAGTATATATATAAATAAATATATTATATATATTATATATATATTATATATAAATGTGTGTGTGTGTGTGTGTTGTGTGGTGTATGTATATATATATATATAGATATGATATAAGATAGATATATATCATATATATGAGAGAGAGAGAGAGAGAGAAGAGAGAGAGAGAGAGAGAGAGAGGGAGAAGAGCGAGAGAGAGAGAAAGGAGAGAGAGAGAGAGAGAGAGCGGAGAGAGAGAGAGAGGGAGAGAGATGTGTGTGGGTGTGTGTGTGTGTGTTGTGTGTGGTGTGCAGTGTGTGTGTGTGTGTGTGTGTCGTGTCTGTGTGGTGTGTGTGTGTGTTGTGTGTATATATTATTTATATTATAAGATATATATATATATATATATATATATATATATATATTTTGTGTGTGTGTGTGTGTGTGTGTGAGTATGAGTGTGCCTATATATAGGTCTATTTTTGTGTATTTATACAAGAACATACAAGAACGTCCGTTCTCATATAGTTTTCATAATACAAACCGCTATCAACTTTAAAAATGGAGTAAAAACCCAAACAATCAAAATTGCAACACTGAATCACTATAATTATAGTTTCGAATGTTTTGTCGGTAAAAGCATCAAATAATCACATTCCTACTAAATGGGTAAATGCCATGCCCTGAATTAAATTTTCCTTCACACAGAATGAAAAAGGAGCAGAAATGTCATTAAATGTAATATTTACATAAAACATTGATACATACTTTGGCATCTTGGGTACATTTCGTTTTCGTTTTTCTTTTTGGCATTTTCTCCAACATTGATTAAATATGTATTGAGTTTTACTAAGCAAGTGATTAAATTTTTAATCTAATTCATGAATATTTTTCTTCCCCGCTTTCATTACAGGGAATTTGGAAATGGATCTTTGGTGAATGTTAGTTAGCTGAATATTATTTATGCTGTTAATTATTTAGTGAGCAAGATCTATG
>NC_051394.1:50458893-50461393 GCF_015228065.2 Penaeus monodon
GTGTGTGTGTGTGTGTGTCGTCTGTCTGTCTGTCTCTCTGTCTATCTACCTGTCTGTCTGTCTGTTTGTCTGTCTGTCTGTCTGTCTGTCTCTGTCTCACTCTCTCTTTTATTTTTTATCCCCCTTTCTCTGCCTCTCTTCCTTTCCTTTGTGAGGATCTTTTCTTGTATTTACCTCCTTTCCTTCCAGTCTTTATTTATTATTTCCGTACCTTTGTCCTCCTTTCTGTGCCTCCAATCCTCGTTTTTCGTTATTCCTTCCATCTTAAATTCTTCAATGTCTTTTCCTCGTTCACTTTTTATTTACTTTTTTTCATTCAGGTCGTTTATCCTCCGCGTTGTTTTCACTTCATTCATTTACTTTTTGTCAATGAGTATATATCACTCTGTTCTCAAAGCTTCTATGTTGTTTAATTAGATATTATTTCAAATCATTTTATGTTATAAACAGTTACGTAACGAATGTCACAGGAAAGCGTCTAATATGTTGTTTTATGTTCTAAATAAATACTGACATCCTGTGATACTGTGTAGTCAAATGCAATGCTTATTGCATGCAGCAATAAAACAGAAAATTATAGAGATACAATAATATCTTTTAATGTATGAATAATTATCCCTCAAACGAGATACCATGTTTTTTTTTGTTTTGTTTTTTCTCAGTAGATCCATAAGTGGAATGTCATATTCATTAGGAAGTCTGTATAGTTTCAAAATCTCTTTTACCAAATCGAATGGCCCTGGTTTGTCTTGTTAATTATTAAGCCATAGCTGTTTTCGCGGTTGCTTCATTACTTTCCTGGTAAGGATTCATATCTCATTTTTCTTCTTTCTTCATCATTGAGATTAAACATGATTACGTAATTCTATTATTAGACAGGCTGGAGGAAGGACAAGGGAGTGGACATAAAAGGTTAATTGATTTGAGAGGCAAAAAATATGATAATTAGGTTGTAAGGATGGAATCGCCTTTTTTTCCTTACCTTTATAGGGGAAAAAATACAGATAACTCACCTGCTAATTACATTACCTTCCACCTACCTTCTCTCCTTCCCTCTCCCCCCCCCCTTCTCTCTAACCTTTTGACGCCCCCTCCCCAACCCCCCCTCACTCTCTCCTCTACCCCCCCATTCCTCCCCCCCCTACCCTCCCTTCCATTCCTAGGTCCTTCCACTTTATTTTCACCTCCTATTCTCCTTCTCCTTTATTCTCCCTCTCACCTTCACCCTTATCTCCCTCTTTCTCCCCTTCTCCTTCATCCTGTACTCTCCCTCTCCCTCCCCCCTCACATTTTCCCCTTTACTCCCTCTCCCTCCTCCTTCTCCTTACATCCACCCCTTTCGCTCTCCCCCTCCCCCTCCCCATTCATCTTCATCCCTTCCCTTCCGATTTCTCCCCTCCTCTTCTCCCTCCACCTCTTCCCTCTCCCTTCCCCCCTCCTCTTCCCCCTCCCCTTCCCCATCTCCTTTTCCCTACCCCTCTCCCTTTCCCCTCTCCCTTTCCCTACCCCTCTCCCTTTCCCCTCCCCCTCCCCTTCCCCTTTCCCCTCCCCCTCCCCTTCTCCCTCCCTTTCCCCTCCCCTTCCCCATCTCCCTTTCCCCTCCCCCTTCAATAAAAATAACGTGATTCATGCTCCTAATCTCCTTCTGTAAATCACGACCAAACCAACCCTTTTACATCACCCTTCGTCGGACCCCCAGTTTCTGAGAGCACGGGGAAATAAGTTTGCTTTTTCTTTCTCTCTCTCGCTCTCTCTCTCTCTCTCTCTCTCTCTCTCTCTCTCTCTCTCTCTCTATCTTTCTCTCTCTCTCTCTCTCTCTCTCTCTCTCTCTCTCTCTCTCTCTCTCTCTCCTCTGTCTATCTGTCTCTGTCTCTCTCTCTCTCTCTCTCTCTCTCTCTCTCTCTCTCTCTCTCTCTCTCTCTCTCTCTCTCTCTCTCTCTCTCTCTCTCTCTCTCTCTCTCTCTCTCTCCCTTTCCCTCTCCCTCTCCCTCCCTCTCCTTCTCCCTCTCCCTCCCTCTCCCTCCCTCTCCCTCTCCCCCCTCCTTCTCCCTTTCCCTCTGCACCCCCCCCCTCTCTCTCTCTCTCTGGCACATCGAGAGCAATCTTTTTTAGCTTTCCAGGCGATATATCACCTGCAGCGGGAACCAATTTTTCGCTCCTGACGTACAACACTCTCGTACACCAACATGGAAAGGGGGAGGGGGACGGGAAGGGAGATGGGAGAAGGGGGAGGGGAGAGGGTAAAAGAGGGTATGGGGGGATAGACAGAAAATGGGGGGAAGGGAGGAGGGGGTTAGGGGTAAAAAATGGGAGGAGGGGATAAGCAGATGGGGAGGAGGGCAGGGAGGAGAAATAGACACAGGAGGGTGGATGAAGGGGAGGGGACCTGGGAGAAAGAGAGAAAGGGGAAGGAGATAGGAGAGGAAGATATAAGGAGGAGATGGGGAAACAGAGAGAGGCCGGAATAGAAAGGGAATGGGAGAAATTCGGGATAAAGGAT
>NC_051394.1:50471393-50476393 GCF_015228065.2 Penaeus monodon
AAGGATGGCGTCACACCAGCATCTCATCTCAGCTCCTCGATTCTCTCGCCAGTTCTCTTCTTCTTTTCTCTTTCCATTCTTCTTACCTTCCGTTCTTTCATGCTTCTTCCTGTTCTTTCAGTTCCCTTTCTTCCTCGCTAGGTCTTTTTTTTTCACGCTTCTTTGTTCCTACATTTCCTTCATTTCTCTTGCCTATCTCCTTTTATTTATTTATTTTTTCTATCTCCTTTTGTTCTTCCATGCTTTTTGCTATGCCTTCGTTTCCTTCGTCTTTCCCGCCTATTTCCTTTTCTTTCTGTCTTTATATCTCCTTTCGGTTTTTCTTTTTTTTCTATTCCTTTATTCCGTCAGCTCTCTCGTCTATCTCCTCTTCTTTCTTCTTTCCACCTTCCTTCGTTCTTTCCTATCCCTTCATTTCCTTCATCTGCCTCGCCCATCCTCCTCTTCTTTATTCTTTCCATCTTTCGTTCTTTCACGCTTCTTCCTATCGCTTCATTCCCTCGTTTCAAACCGCCCTCCATCTCCGGTTAACACACGATTTTTTCCTCACTTCCTCAGATAACTTTTAACAACATATCTCCACGTCCCCCTCCCTCCCCCCTTCCCCTAAGGGGTCTCTCCCAAATGGTCCCGTTACCCCCCCCCCCTCCCACCCTTACTCTCTCTCTCTTTCTCTACCATCCCCCACATACCCCCATATATTTACCCTCTCCAACCCCCACCTCTCTCTCTCTCTCTTTCTATCTATCTATCTATCTATCTATCTATCTATCTATCTATCTATCTATCTATCTTCTATCTATCTCTCTCTCTCTCTCTCTCTCTCTCTCTCTCTCTCTCTCTCTCTCTCTCTCTCTCTCTCTCTCTCTCTCTCTCTCTCTCTCTCTCTCTCTCTCTCTCTCTTTCTCTCTCTCTCTCTCCAACATACATCATATATGCGTTTACCCCATTTTATTTCTTATCTATTTCTCTCTCCCCTTCATTAACCTCAACATGGCTACTTTCCCCCACCTATTGCCTTTCCCATACCAAAAGGCCTCAATATACCCTCACATAATCCCTAATCCCCTCTCACTCTACCCCCCCCCCTCGTTTTCTAACCCCCGCGTGCCCATACAAACATCACTAATTACTCCAACTTTCACTTAAACTCCCCCTTTCCTCCCCTATCTCCTCCAACTATCTCTTCTCCCCTCATTTTCCCCCCCAACATACCCTCTCCCCCTTACTTCCCCCTCCCAAACATGCCCCCTTCCCCCAACACGTCTCCCTCCCCTATCTCCTCCTTCCCCTCACCTCCCCCTCCCCAACAGAGCTCCCTCTCCTTATCTCCTCCAAACCCCTTTCCTAGACCTCGAAACACGTCCCTTATTCCCCTTTTTCACCCACCACCCCCACCCCCTGAAAACGCCCTCTCCCCTCTCCCTCTCCCCTCTCCCTCTCCCCTCTCTCCCTCTCCCCTCTCCCTCTCCCTCTCCCCTCTCCTTCTCCCCTCTCCCCTCTCCCTCTCCCCTCTCCCTCCTCCCCCCTCGACCTCCCACCCATCCAACAATCGTTATCGCGTTATCAGGCGTGTGGTATGTGCCTCCAGCCATAACTTGTGCATTAGAATTCCAAAAATGCAGCAGTCGTTCCTCACAGATGTAAGTTTTACATCCTCTATAACTTCCTCTGGGAGTTCTTCAGCTCTCCTTGATAGATGTCAGAAGCTGCTGAGAGAGCCTTCCTAGTGGTGGTGTGGGGGGGGGGAGGTCCTGGGGTGGTGTCCTAGGGGTGTCCTCGTAGGGTTTTTATTTAATCTATACCTACTCTTCTTCTTCCTTCTGCTTCCTTCCTCTTCCTCCTCTTCCTTATTCTTATTCTTCCTTCTTTTGCCTCCTCTTCCTCCTCCTTCCTCTGCCTCCTCTTCCTCCTCCTTCTGCTTCCTTCATTTTCCCCCTCTTCATCCTCCTTCTACTTCCTTCCGGCCCTTCTTTCCCCCATCTTCATTTTCCTTCCTCTCCTAGTTCCTTCCTTCTCTTCCTCCCTCCTTCCCCAGGCCTTTCCTCCGTCTCTCCTTTATTTTCTTCCTCTCCTTTATCCTGGCTCTTCCTTCCTCCCTCTCTCATTTTCCTTCTCCTTCCCTCCTCCTCCTCCTCCTATCGGTCCTTTCTTTCTCTTCCATTTTCCTCTTCCTCCTTCTCCTGCTGCTGCTGCTCCTCCTCCTCCTCCTCCTCCTCCTCCTCCTCCTCCTCCTCCTCCTCCTGCTACCTGTCCTTCCTTCTTCATTCATTCCCCGACTTTTTCCTAATTTTATCCCCAGTTCCTCGATCATCCCTTCTTCCTTCTTTTTCCTCCTCCCTTTCCCTTAGCCCTTTCCTTCCCCCCCCCCCCTCCTAATCCTATTGGCCATTCCTTTCTCCCACCTTTCCCTTCCTTACCTCGTTCCTGGTCCATCCTCCCTATTTTCTTTTCTTTCCTTCCCTCTCCCCCCAACCCCTCCTTCATTTCCCTCCTTCCTTCCCTCCTTCCTTCCCTCCTTCCTTCCCTCCTTCCTTTCCCTCCTTCCTTCCCTCCTTTCGGCCCTCCCACCTTCTTCCTCTCTCTCCCTCTCTTCTCAATCGTTCCCACCTGCTTCCTCCCTCTCTCTTACCTCCTTCTCCGTCCCTCCCTCTCACTCACCTCCTTCCCCATCCCTCCCTCTCTCCCCATCCCCTCCTTCCTCCCCCCTCCCCACTTCCTTCCTCTCTCTCTCCTTCTCTCCCCAACCCTTCCTATCCCTCCCCATCCCTCCCCATCCCTCCCCATCCACCTCCCCATCCCTCCCCAATCCCACCCCATCCACCCACCCCCCCTCCCCAGATCCTACCCATTATGCGACCTGAAATGACCTTTTGAAGGCCCATTTCCCCCGGGGTTCATAGAAGCATGCCTCGTAAAGGGAGTTATGCATATCTTATCGTCCATTGCCAGGATAATCACCCCCCCTCCCCCCTCGGTAAATCCTAGGCGGAGGTGGGAGCATCTGCCAGTCTGAACCCGTGGGAAAAAATGCCCGACTGGGAGGCTGCGCTGCTTTGCCTCTGTGGCTGCTTCTCTTTCTCTCTCTCTCTCTCTCTTCCTCTTTGTTGACTTGCCTTTGTGGCTGCTCCTCTTTCTCTCTCTCCTTAT
Organism: Penaeus monodon; assembly: GCF_015228065.2. Taxonomy (NCBI): domain Eukaryota; kingdom Metazoa; phylum Arthropoda; class Malacostraca; order Decapoda; family Penaeidae; genus Penaeus; species Penaeus monodon. Next base: position 50,474,544 of record NC_051394.1, read on the forward strand.
TTTCCTCTTTGCTGACTTGCCTTTGTGTCTGCTTCGCTTTCTCTCTCTCTTTATCTTTTCTCTTCGTTGATTTGCTTCTGTGGTGTCTCCCCCTCCTCTTTTTCTTCGCCTTTCTCTTATTATTCCTCTTCGTTGATTTATTTATGTGGTCTCTCCTCTTCATCTTCATCTTGATCTTTCTTTTCCTCTTCGTTGACTTCCATCTGTGGTCTCTACTCTTTCTCTTTCTCTATCTCTTCCTTTTTCCGCTTCCTCTTTTCTAACTTGCCTCTGTCGCCGCTCCTCTTCCTCCTCTTTATCTTTATCTCTCCTCTTCCTCTTTCTCCTCTTCTTCCTCTTCGCTAACCTCTGCCTCTGCTGCCGCTCCTCTTCCTCTTTCTCATTCTCTTCCTATTCCCTTTTATCTATATCTGACTTCGTGTCCTGGTCTTTCGCAACTTACTGTTTTCTTTTTTTCAGGGGGGGGGGGATAAGGAATTTTTCTGACAATGTTCTTTATGTTATCTAATTTTCATTTTTTTTAACATCTGATTTCACTGATTTTGCTATTTTCTCTGTTTGTTTGTTTCTCTCTATCTATCTCTCTGTCTGTCTAACTGTCTCTCTCTCTCCCTCTCCTCTCTCTCTCTCTCCTCTCTCTCTCTCTCTCTCTCTCTCTCTCTCTCTCTCTCTATCTATATATATATATATATATATATATATATATATATATATATATATATATATATATATATATACATATATATGAACAAATACACACACACGCACACACACACACACACACACACACACACACACACACACACACACAAACACACACACACATAATAATATATATATATATATATATATATATATATATATATATATATATATATATATATATATATATACATGCACATATATATGTAAGTATGTATGTATGTATGTATGTATGTATGTATGTATGTATGTATGTATGTATGTATGTATGTATGCATGCATGTATGTGTGTATATCGCTTCACTTTCTTCTTCCTCTACTTCTTCTCTCACTTTTCCCAATCACTATTTTCACTCCTGTTTCACCCCATAATAGTCTTCCTTTAACCTCTCTTTTTTATTGCCTTTCCTCTTATTTTCCTCAAAATCTTCATCCTCTCCCTTCCTTCGTCTAATTATAACTATCTCTTGGCTCTTTCACATTTCTTTACATCTCTATTTTTCTCTTTTCCTCTCTTCCTCCATTCGGGAGTAATCTCTATTAAATCTTTTTTGTCTTTCACTTTTCCTCATCCTATCTCTTTGTCATCATCATTGTCTTTTTTTTGCCTATTTACTCTAATTTTCCTCTCTTCCTATGTTCTGTATTCGCGCGACTGAAGACAAGGAGGAATTTCTTTTGTACTAAACGTTCATTAAAATACATTTTGTAATGCAACGCTCATTAAATCCTTTTTTTTCTTTTCTTTTCTTTTTTTTGAACTGGAACATTCGACAAGTTATTCTTTTTGCATCGGAACATTCACGGCAAAGCATTTTATACAAAGATCACATGCTTTCATCGAATTAGTTATTGAACTAGGAAGTTCACAAAAAAAAGGTTGTTAATGGAAGTATAGTTCAACTTGTTAATTAAAGTATAGTTTAACTTATTAATTAAAGTATAGTTTAACTACAGTTTACACTAAAATAATTTTAGTGGGGACGTGATACATGAAACAGGTTTTCTACTAAACATCCACCAAATCAAATCAGTCTCCAAGTGATAGACACTTAAGAAAACGAGGAAAATATGAGAAGAGAGAAAAAGAAGAGGAAGATGAAGAAGAAGAAAGAGGAAGAAGAAGAAGCAAATGGTATAAACAAACA
>NC_051394.1:50493893-50496393 GCF_015228065.2 Penaeus monodon
TAAGTCAATTAACTACGAAATAAAAGAAAAAGAACAGAAATCATTCATGAAACATCGACAAAAAAAAAATAATTAAAATAAAAATATCGCAAATATATAAGATAAAGCACAAAAGGGCGAAATAGTAATAGAGATACTGAAGTGACTCGATCTTATCGCCTTCTGTCTCCCTCCCGCTATGAGCAATCATTGCTCTTGAATTATACCTTGAGAGGACGATGCAGTCTTATCTGGAAAGGAAAGGAAGGATGACATGGGATGCTGTACACAGAATTTCTCTTTCAAAGTTGTGTATATATGTGTATATACACACATGTGTGTAGTATGTATGTATGTGTATATATATATATATATATATATATATATATATATATATATATATATATATATATATATATATATATATATATATATATATATATATACATATGCTTGTATGCGCGAGCGTGTGTGTGTGTGTGTGTGTGTGTGGAATTCATGTCGAACAAATTGCAGTTAGAACAACGTAGGGAAGTACAGGAAAACTCAAATGCGAAAAGGCATATTCGTGTGTTTTCCTGCATTTCCCTTCGTTATTCTAACTGAAGTGTGTGTGTGTGTGTGTGTGTGTGTGTGTGTGTGTGTGTGTGTGTGTGTGTGTGTGTGTGTGTGTGTGTGTGTGTGTGTGTGTGATTATGTGTGTAAGTGTATTTTACTTCTAGATTGTTTTACCTTCTGATCTCATGATGGAACACTTGGGAAGAAAAGTTGCACTGAGCCACTTTATCAGGGAGAGAAAAGTAGGATTTACATTATGGACACTTTTGCACAGTGAAAAGTAGATTATTTTTGCATTCATAACTGCAGATGCATATTTAATCAACGGCGTTTCAGTGAGATTACTCGATTTAACAAAGTTGCAGAGTTCCTTTATTTTACAATTTTGCCAAAAGCATGCTGAATTTTTCTGGTTTGCAAATATCACATGCGCTCTTTACACTCTCTCTGTATCTCTCACTCTGTATACATCTTTCTGCACATATATGTGTGTATTGATGCAAATGTCAATATGTGTATATGTATACATATATATATATATATATATATATATATATATATATATATATATATATATATATATATATATATATATATATATATATATATATATGTGTGTGTGTGTGTGTGTGTGTGTGTGTGTGTGTGTGTGTGTGTGTGTGTGTGCGTGCGTGTGTGTGTGTGTGTGTGTGTGTGTGTGTGTGTGTGTGTGTATGTGTGTGAATACATACATACACATATAAATACATACTTACATACATACATACATACATATATATATACATACATACATACATACATACATACATACATATATATATATATATATATATATATATATATATATATATATATATATATATATATATACACACACACACACACATACATATCATCATTGTACGGTTAGTTCATTGCTGAACTGCCGTGGTCCTCCATGCATCTCTATTCTACAGTTTACAAGTGACAACAAAACTCAAGCCAGTGATCTCTTTTATGCTGTCGCTGCAGCGTGTTTTGGGTCTACGTCATCTTCTCTTCCCATACACACCTCCAGTTAATAATTTCTCCAGCCAGTTGCTTCTTAGAATGTCTCCATTTTCCGTTTATTTATCACCTTTATTAACCTTTCTCTTGGCCTGATTTTTTGGAGAACCCATTCATTGTTTCTTTCTGTCCAGCTTACTCTTAGCAAACGTCTGTAAAAACTAGAGTTCGAAAGCCTGGATTCGATTTGTGTCTGCTGTGTTTGTCACCCAACACTCTGACCCATAAGTGGCTATCGAAGACGCTAGAGACTGGAGACGTCTCTTTTTGGTGTTAATAGAAATAGCCTCATCTTTTCATGTTGAAGTGAGGGATATCATTGCATTCCGTGCCCAATCTTCGTCTGATTTCATTGGTGTTATTATAGTTGTTTGTAAACATTGCTCCGAGATATATAGCATGATCCGCATTCTCTATGTTGCCTCCATTCACCTCGATATTATTCTGGTTGTCTGTGTGTCTGTTGTCTATTTTCAGGACTTTTGTTTTGGATGCATTAAGATGTAATATTGCCTGCAAAATTGCTTTATATACTCTGCCTACTAATGTTTGGAGTTCAGCCATTCTGCAAGCTATTAGTACACCATCTGCTTATCGCAGGTTTGTTATTGTTGACCTATCCTAAACCAATCTGTAAGTCCATGAGTGGTTCTGAATGCTGCTGATTGGTGACCATAAAAGTTCTGGACAAGTTCCACTATATGCTTGGAGAATCCCATTGGAAGCAATGTCTTGCATAAGACTTCTTGTGAAACATATCAAATGCTTACTTGTCGTCGATGAAACACAAGAAGATGTCATTGTTGTATATATATATATATATATATATATATATATATATATATATATATATATATATATATATATATTATATATATATATATATATATATATATATATATATATATATATATAT
>NC_051394.1:50516393-50518893 GCF_015228065.2 Penaeus monodon
ACACACACACACACACACACACACACACACACACACACACACACACACACACACACACACACACACACACACACACACACACACACACACACACACACACACACACACACACATACACACGTACACACACACACACATACACACACACCAAAATAAATAAATGAATAAATACACAGATAAATGGATACACACAAATATATCAATGATGGAATGATAAGATGAAGAAAATGAAGAAAAAGAATAAAGGGAATAGACGGTATAGAACAAGAAAGCAACGAACAAAAAACAACTATAACAACAACAACAACAATAACAACAAAACAGATAAAACAGCCACGCCCACGCCCACGAATGCACACGGAAGGAGATTTAAAACATCTTGGTAAGAACTCTACACACGGTCTTCTTATCTTCTCTTCCTACACCTCCTACTCTTTCTTCCTTTATTCTATTTCCCTCATTCTCTTACTCCTACTCTTTCCTTATTTCATTATTTGTTCTCGTCGTCCTTGTCTCCTCTTTTCCTCTTCCCATCTTTCTCTTTACCTTTTCCTCCTCCTCCTTCCGACATTATTTTCCTATTTCTTCCTCATTCCTGTTTTCCTCCCTTCTCGAAATCCTATCTATCCTTTATCTTCTTTTCCTTTCCCCCCATCCTTACGTACTACGCTTCCCCTCTCCCTCCCCCTTTACTCTCGCCTCCCCTCATGTCATTTCCTCTTCCCCACTCCCATCTCCCCCCCCCCTCCTCCTCCCTACCCAAACATCCACCCTCACGCTTCATCCCTCTACCTTCTCCCCCTCCGTCCCCTCTCTCCCTCCTACCTCCCTCCCCTCTTCTCCCTCTCCCCCCTCCTTTTCCTCCTCCTCCCTCCCTCCCCTCCTTACTCTTCCCTCCCTTTCACCTTCCTCCCTCCCTCCTCCCTCCCACCTCCCTCCCTCTCCCACCTCCCTCCCTCCTCCCTCCTCCCTCCCCTCCCCCCTCCTTCCCTTCCCCTACATCCTATCCCTCCCTCCGCCCTCTCCCACCTCCCCTCCGCCCTCCCTCCCCCCCCTCCCTCCCTCCCCTTACATCCTATCCCTCTATCCACCCACCCCCCTCCCCTCCTTCTTCCCTCCCCTCCGCCCTCCCTCCCCTCCGCCCTCCTCCCTCCCCCCCAGCGAACAATCTTGCAGCCGAGTGTTTCCTTGTGGCAGCCGTAACCCGCGGAAGATGAGTCGCGTCTTTGACAATTCCCGAATTTGCATATTTCGCATCAGGAGCTCGATCGCACGAGTGGCTTCGTCGTTACCGAAGATTTTTTTTCTTTTTTTTGTTCTTGTTTGTCATTTTCATCTTGTTCTTGTTCTTCTTCTTTTTTTTCTTTTTTTTTCTTCATTTTTCTTCTTCCTCTTTCTTTATCTTCGTCTTGTTCTTTTTCCTTTTTCGTCATCTTCATCTTCATTTTTTTCTGCTTTTTCTTCTTCTTCTCCATCTTATTCATCTTTTTTTTTTTTTTTTTTTTTTGGGGGGGGAGGTGATTTTCTCTTGCTTTCCTCCCCAGTTTCATTCTAATAAAATAAATAAATAAATAAATAAATAAATAAATAAATATCTCAGACCTGGAAGAAGCGATTGTCAAAAAAATAAAAATATTCACCGGCCTAAATCGAAACCCAAACTTTGTCAAAATTTCGAAAAAAATAAGATAACTTGCCGAGGAAGGACATCCTACCCAACTAAAATGGCTTTTTACTCTTTTGTCTTCAAGAAAATCTAATACCTTCAGGAACGTTTAGGGAAGTTAAGGAACTGAAATGTCTATATAACATAGACTGTTCTCTCATTACAAAAGCACAGAGAAAATGGTTAAAGAAAAAAAACAATAAAACTATGGTGTTATTTTGATACCGTTATCTATAATAAGGATATAACAGTGTGCCGTGATGTGTGTTGGTATTAGCATTAATAATAATACAAAAAAAGAAAAATATACTAATTCAATTCAACATAAATGTAAGACAAATGATGTGAAAATTTATAAAACACAATTTTTTTCCGAAATTTTTAACAGGATTTCAATCTCTTCAATCAGCCAACTGAGACTAGATATTATTTAGAGAGGTTTGTCTCTGTCAGTAATATCCATTCCAGAAGGCTTTAGTAGGAATAGAACCAACAACAACAAGAATGACAATAATGATTTACAAGTAACAATATATGCAATTACAACAACACTAAAAGCAAAGACAATAATGATAATATATTAACCATTTGATCCACGCTTATATTTTATTCTTGTATTGAAATGTATATAATATGCCTTTCCAAAATACAATACTGTAGCAATGTCTCAATAAGAGCTGACCAAATTGCGTGCTGGTCGTATGGGATATACATTTTTGTAAAGACATTGCCAACGTATAAAATGGTAATTTGATGCGCATGTAAAAAGCCTTTAGTTAGATCGTAAATAAGTTCTTTCTCTTTCCTCTTGTACCAGAAAACCACGATAATTTT
>NC_051394.1:50526393-50528893 GCF_015228065.2 Penaeus monodon
AAGGGAGGGACTAAGAGAAAGTAAAAAAGAATGTCAACGGGTGAGGAGTGAAGTAGAAAAAGAAAGGAAAATCAGAGAATGAGGATAGAGAGAGAGAGAGAGAGAGAGAGAGAGAGAGAGAGAGAGAGAGAGAGAGAGAGAGAGAGAGAGAGAGAGAGAGACAGAGAGAGAGACAGACAGACACACAGACAGACAGACAGACAGACAGAGAGAGAGAGAGGGTGGAAATCAAAAACGAGAGAAAGATTGAGAAAACAATAAACAAAAAGGAGAGAAGAGAATGGACGAAAAGGAGGACAGGAAAGAGGAGGAAAAAGAGGAAAATTCTTAAAGGAGATCCCATTATAATAATAATAATAATAATTTATCAAGAAGGGCTCTTTACCCCCGGCGATTGTAAAATGATCAGAATATACTGCGCTGACGAAACCTATCCTAATAAACCCGAGGAAAAGGACTCGTAACAGAGGATCACAAACGAGGAACTTAGAAGGATATGCTCGTCTTAGGATGGCAGGAATCGTGGCGTAGGATAGTAGGATAATTTTGAAAAGGTGGAGAGTAAAAGTGTGAAGTCAAGAATTCGCTATTTCGTTGTAGTGATATGGTAATGGGGTAAAGCGAAATCCTGAAAGATGGTGGCACTTTTGGAGGTTGAAAAGCTTTCTGATTTTTTTTATGTAAAGGAAATACTGGAATATTTCAATAGATTAATTGGTTTCATAAAGGAGACTGCGGGAGAGAGAGGGGGGGAGGAGAGCGAAAGCGAGCGTGCGGAGAGAGAGAGAGAAAGAGAGAGAGAGAGAGAGAGAGAGAGAGGGAGAGGGGAGAGGAGAGAGGTATGTGGGGTGTAGGGGTAAAGTATGTATATAGAGTAGAGAGATAGGAGAGAAGATAGAAGATAATGGGAGAGAAGAGAGAGAGAGAGAGACGAAGAAGATGAAAGAGAGAGAGAGAGAGAGAGAGAGAGAGAGAGAGAGAGAGAGAGAGAGAGAGAGAGAGAGAGAGAGAGACATATTCACAAAGAGAGGGAAAGATATCGCGTCGGGAATCATTCATCTAACTGGACTTGAATCGAAAAGAAAAACGAATTACAGAAAAGGGAAACTCGGTAAAGGGAAAGCGAAGGCGCCGTAGAAGAAGAGGACGAAAGGAAAAGGGAGATAAAAGGAAGAACGAAGATAAATATGTACCAGGATTGAGAGTCAGACTAGCCGTTCTCTCCCTCTCCCTCCCCCTCCCCCTCTTTATCTCTCTCTCTCTCTCTCTCTCTCTCTCTCTCTCTCTCTCTCTCTCTCTCTCTCTCTCCTTCCACCTCCCTCTCTTTATCTCCCTCCCTCCCTCCATCCTTCTCTCCCTCTCCCTCTCCCTCTCTCCCTCCCTACCCCTCCTTCTCCCTCTCCCTCCTTCCCTCCATCCATCCTTCTCTCCTTCTCCTGCCCTCTCTTCCTCTCTCTCTTATCAAGTGAGTATAAGGATTAGGGATAAGGAGGAATCTCACAGATCAAAGTTACAGAATCGGCAAAAGGAGGGCTGCTGCTGCTTCCCGCTGTTATTATGGCTGTAATTTTGTTGCTGTTGTTTTGTTATCATCTTTAATTATTATTAGTAAAATAATTGTTATTATTGTCACCATTAACACTCCAATTATCATTATCATTATCATTATCATTATCAGCACCATTACCATTATCATTATCATTATCGTTATCACTATCATTATCCTTATCATTATCATCATTATCATTAACATTATCAATATCATTATTATTATCATTATCATTGTCCTAATCCTAATCATCATTATTATTATCATTTTTATTATTATTTTATTATCAATATTGTTGTCATATGTATTTCTGAGTAAGAAAACTAGCAATTGATGAAGAAATCACGAAGTCTGCAAGATAATACCCAGATTATTAACGAATTGAAAATCTCATCACAACTATTCAAGCATTTCTTTTACATCCATTTATATTTTGCATCCAATTATCATTCAAAATAATCCATTCACTCAAATCACCATTTCCTCCTCTACTACTCACTAAACCACTTAATACCACTCTATCTATAAACTTTAAAACTCAGACACAAATTAACACACAAACCATTATTTTCCTTTCAGTAGAATTTCTTTAACTATGTCACAACGAAATTCAAGTTAATGACGCTATGGTAAACACTTCATGTTAATATCTCTTCCATTACCTTATATATCGAGAAGCTATATTCGCCTGTCAGGGATAATTGTGTTCTGTTAAGGTAATGATAACAATAGTGATGATAATGATGATGATGATGACGATGGCGATGGTGATGGTGATGGTAATGATGATGGTGGTGATGGTGATGATGGTGATGATGATGGTGATGATGATGGTGATGGTGATGGTGATGGTGATGGTGGTGGTGATGATGGTGGTGATGGTGATGGTGGTGATGATGGTAATAATAATAATAATGATAACTATGATAATGGTTGTGATAATAGTGACAG